>NC_063045.1:60017838-60262838 GCF_018812025.1 Megalobrama amblycephala
TATATAATTTATAAAAAATGTAATTATAAATATATATATATATAATATATATATATAATAATTATTATCATATGTTTATAATTTCATATATATATATATATATATATATATATATATATATATATAATTTGTTTATATAAAATTTTATATTATAATTAGTAATTAGTAATTAGTTTTATATAATTAAAATGTTATATAAATATATACATATAATAAAAAATATTATTAATATTAAATATATATATATATATATATATATATATATATATATAATTATTATAATATATAATTATAATATATATATGAAATTATAAATATATATAATTATTTGTTTATATAAAATTGTATATTATAATTAGTAATTAGTAATTAGTTTAATTAGTTTAATTAGTTTTATATAATTAAAATGTTAAATATATACATATAATAAAACTATTATTAAAATATTAAATAATATTAAATAAATATTAAATAATAATATATATATTTTTTATGAAATTATAAATGCATATGATAATAATTATATATATATATATATATATATATATATATATATTCGTTTATGTAAATATTATATATATATATATATATATATATATATATATATATATATATATATATATATATATATATTATATATAATTTGATATTATAATTTTATATATTAGTTTTATATGATTAAAATGTTATATAAATATATACATATAATAAAAAAAAATAGTATTATTAATATTATTATTATTATTAGTAGTATGTGTTTCTCTATATTCAGAAGCGCTGGAGAACACTGTTTAACACACTCAGAGATCTAAGAGACTTTTTGGACAAAGGACTTAAACGATCCAATCTATCTCTTTGTCAGACGGACGTGAAATTGATGGTTTATCTTTCTCCTAAATGGTCGCTATCAATCTGGCCCTTTTTAGTTTGACGTGGCGATGCTGTTACGCTGCAGCTTGTCTCCTATTGGGTGAGGGGTCAATATGCAAATGACGTTTTGACAGACAAGGGCAGCGGATATCAGCGATGCTTTTAGGCAGATGGACAAACATGTCCATCTCTCGAGTGAGTTTGATGTTGGCAACAAGGTCACTGCTGTATCTTATCTGGATACGATGTGATAAGACTTTAGCAGCTCATGAGTATTTGGGTTCAAATCAACATGAATCAATCTAACTTTAACACTATATTTACATCCTTAAACATTATTTATCAGTGGATGTTTTCATCCAATCAAATCTAACTAGATAAATCAAGTCCCATCAATATGTTTAACTAGATTTCTTTAGTGATGTATTACAAATGCTTGTAATACAGGTTTTTAAGGCCACATACTTTCTTTCAAGCACACAAACCTATTTGGAAACAGTCATTATTTTTGTAATTCCATTTGGTGGTGCATAAAAAGCACTACAGATTTAAGTATATTGTTTTTGTATTTTTTATGCCTTACCAGGTTTATATTTGTCTGTTTCAAGCTTTGCAAAATTCTAATGGTGTCTCTCTCTCACTAGTAGTGCAGAAGAGACGAACATAAAGACATTTACCTACTCAGGCATGGAGCGGAGTAACAAGTTTAGAGAAAGGGCACATCAGCATACGTGAGCGCGCTTTGCCCCCTGCTGTAATTGGTCGCGGTCTGGCTGGTAGATGAGCAGCAGTAATTGGTTTAAATACGAGAGAGGTGTGTGTTAACAGTGCAGATGACGACTCTGTGTGTGAAGATGGAAGAAGACGCTTCCTGACACACATGCATGAGTGTGTGCGCGTGGGCGCAGGGCGGATGCTTACGCTACACACACCGACATCTGCTGCTGCCTCTCCAGAGGCGGACGACTCGCTGTATCAGCAATCTCTCTCTCTCTTTCTCTCTCTCTCTCTCTCTCACACACACACACTACCTCTCACCCACATGCTGTAGTACATACTGAGACTAAAGCTGATGATTATACACTGTAGGGCCTTTTATTCTTTTGTTATCTGTCCCATGAAGCATTGACATAATCATAAAATGATTATGATAATGATGATAAAATGACATAATCATGAAAAATAATGGTGCGATTATAAAAATATTGATTTGTATTCACTGATTATGAGTATAAAATGCTATGTTTTATTTGTATAAGTTTAATGCAGAATATTCAGAATACATTAAAACGGTTTAAGACTGCATGGATGTTCAGATTCATAGTGAGCTGATTCTCTTGATTTTGGTGTTCAGATTCATAATGAGCTGATTCTCTTGTGTTTGGGGTTCTGATTCATAATGAGCTGATTCTCTTGTGTTTGGTGTTCAGATTCATAATGAGTCAGTTCACTTGTGTTTGGTGTTCTGATTCATAATGAGCTGATTCTCTTGTGTTTGGTGTTCAGATTCATAATGAGCTGATTCTCTTGTGTTTGGGGTTCTGATTCATAATGAGCTGATTCTCTTGTGTTTGGTGTTCAGATTCATAATGAGCTGATTCTCTTGTGTTTGGTGTTCAGATTCATAATGAGCTGATTCTCTTGTGTTTGGTGTTCTGATTCATAATGAGCTGATTCTCTTGTGTTTGGTGTTCAGATTCATTATGAGCTGATTCTCTTGTGTTTGGTGTTCAGATTCATTATGAGCTGATTCTCTTGTGTTTGGTGTTCAGATTCATGATGAGCTGATTCTCTTGTGTTTGGTGTTCAGATTCATTATGAGCTGATTCTCTTGCGTTTGTGTGTTCAGATTCATAATGAGCTGATTCTTTTGTGTTTGGTGTTCAGGTTCATAATGACATGATTCTCTTGTGTTTGGTGTTCAGATTCATAATGAGTCAGTTCACTTGTGTTTGGTGTTCTGATTCATAATGAGTCAGTTCACTTGTGTTTGGTGTTCTGATTCATAATGAGCGGATTCTCTGGTGTTTGGTGTTCAGATTCATAATGAGCTGATTCTCTTGCGTTTTGGTGCTCAGATTCATAATGAGCTGATTTTCTTGCGTTTTGGTGTTCAGATTCATTATGAGCTGATTCTTTTGTGTTTGGTGTTCAGGTTCATAATGACATGATTCTCTTGTGTTTGGTGTTCAGATTCATAATGAGTCAGTTCACTTGTGTTTGGTGTTCTGATTCATAATGAGTCAGTTCATTTGTGTTTGGTGTTCTGATTCATAATGAGCGGATTCTCTGGTGTTTGGTGTTCAGATTCATAATGAGCTGATTCTCTTGCGTTTTGGTGCTCAGATTCATAATGAGCTGATTCTCTTGCGTTTTGGTGCTCAGATTCATTATGAGCTGATTCTCTTGTGTTTGGTGTTCAGATTCATAATGAGCTGATTCTCTTGCGTTTTGGTGCTCAGATTCCTTATGAGCTGATTCTCTTGTGTTTGTTCAGATTCATTATGAGCTGATTTTCTTGCGTTTTGGTGTTCAGATTCATTATGAGCTGATTCTCTTGTGTTTGGTGTTCAGATTCATAATGAGCTGATTCTCTTGCGTTTTGGTGCTCAGATTCATTATGAGCTGATTCTCTTGTGTTTGGTGTTCAGATTCATTATGAGCTGATTCTCTTGCGTTTTGGTGTTCAGATTCATTATGAGCTGATTCTCTTGTGTTTGGTGTTCAGATTCATTATGAGCTGATTCTCTTGCGTTTTGGTGTTCAGATTCATAATGAGCTGATTCTCTTGTGTTTGGTGTTCAGATTCATAATGAGCTGATTCTCTTGTGTTTGGTGTTCAGATTCATTATGAGCTGATTCTCTTGCGTTTTGGTGTTCAGATTCATTATGAGCTGATTCTCTTGTGTTTGGTGTTTGGTGTTCAGATTCATAATGAGCTGATTCTCTTGTGTTTGGTGTTCAGATTCATAATGAGCTGATTCTCTTGTGTTTTGGGTGTGTCTGAGGTGTGTGTGTGTGTGTGTGTATGTGTATGTTTGAACACCCAGTTAAAAGAGACTCCAGCTGTATTCATGGTTTCTGCATATGGTTTGAGCGTCTCCCCATAGGCAGCACTTTGAAGCTGCTGGTTTGGCCTTGCATGTGGGTAAGACTCATGAAATAAACCCAGACCTTGTTCTTCTTCTCTTTCTGCTGCTCCCACACACACAGCTCTGGGCTCAGTTTCCCACCCGGGGAACGATCTCCATATTGGCCTGAAAGCCTCTTCTCTCCTTTGCTTTGTTCCTCTGTTGAGTCTAATGCCTGTTGACAGACCCTGAATGACAAAAGCGTGCTGGGAGTTTCCCAGTACATGGAAAAACTCGGGTCTGTTTGTAGAAATTCCTGCCGCACGTGTCGGGAATGGCCCTCGGTGTACCTGCTGGTTTCTGAAAAACCCGCAAACACTGAGATCGTTTGAATGTGTGAGAAAGGCGAGAGCTCATGCGAGTCTCAAGATCAAAAGAGCCGGAGCAAAGATGGAGCCGTGTAGTTTCAGTCTGTTTATCAGCTGCCAGAGGAGAACTTTGTTGCTCAAAGGTTGCACTTTCATAGCTCTGAAACCTCAGTTGTTTCATTTAAAGGAGTCATATTATTTTTGTTTTACATGTTCATCTTTCTTCAGTGTATAATGTTGCTGTTTGAGCTTGAATAAGCTCTGCAAAGTTACAAAGCACAAAGTTATTCTCTATGTCAGTGTCACTGTTTCTGAACTCCCTCAAACGCCTCCATTGTAGTCTTGAGTTTTCTTCCGGGAATTCAACACGTCACAATATTCCTCATTTAAATAATTCATACGCAGAATAAAGGGGCGGGGCCTGGTTGAGTTAATTAGTAGTGTGTTGAAACTGGTGGTTATGGTAAGGGGCGGGACATTTCCCAAACACGCTCGAAGTGCTTGACCAATCACAACACACTGCTCCAGTGGACCAATCAGAGCACAGTGTGCTTTTCAGAAGGAGGGGCTTCATAGAGACAGGAAGTAAACAGAGCGTTACTGACAGACTGGGAAGAGAGGAGCTGCAACAATGGAGAATATGTGAAAAATAAGGTATTTTGAACATTTAAGCACATTTAAGTTCTAGTAGAGCCCAAAAACAAAATCAAAACTTAGAAAAAGGGCATAATAGGTCACATTTAAGAATCAGCTTATCAGATGTTTCTCATAAATCACATGAGGTAGTTGTTGACACAGTAAGAGTGTAAAGTTATAAAATGAATGTGGATAACTCATTCGTAAGAGTATTCAATGAGAAATATTTAAGTTCATATTGAAATTTCTGACATTTGAGACATTTTGTCTCCCATTTTATCAAGTAAATTCAGTTTAATTCAAGCAAGCTTTATTAGCATGACTGTAGTGCAGGTGAAAAGTGTGACTTAGTAAAACAATAATGTTGCACTGAAATATATGAGCAGTAGTAACAGCAATGCTTTCCCAAGCAAACACCACTAATTTTCGGAGTAGTAATAATAAAAGCATCAGTTCTGCCCTGTGTGACATCATTTCCCTGCTCTTCACTGATACCTCATTTTATTTTCTACTTTACTTTCCCTTGCGCCGCTGCCAAGAAGACCATTAAAACAAGGTCCCGTCTGCCGCTCTGGCCTCTCATCTCACAGGCCGGCGAGGTATATATACGCTGGAAGGAAAAATCCAGAAGCAGAAACGTCTGGAACCACTAATAACGGGGTCCGTGCTGCAATTTCCAGGGGAGGGTTGAACTTAATGAACAATCAAATAAAGGATTTGAAATTACAGACCTTTGGAGGGAAGGAATCTGAGGTTGCCCTTGGTTGTGAGAAATCTCATCGTTCAAAGAGGCTGGCGAGAGGAGCGAGGGGCCTTATGAAGGGAGGGAGGACGGACGGACGGGGTGCCGTGTTATTTTACGTGCTTGTGCATTTGGTGTAACAGCTGATTATATTCCACAGTGACCATATTTCTCATCTCGTTCCTGGATTTTGACCATCAATATAACGCTTCAAATAAAGATTGTATCATTGTTACACCACTAGGTGGCGACAAATGAAATGTTAAAATGTATTCGTCATCTTAAAAGTTTAACTTATTTTAACTTGAGCGCCACGTTTTTAAAACTCTGTCATGTGCGAGTTGCTGCAAAAGATGCGAGCGCAACGGTTAAAGATGTCCGTCTAGCGTTTATTTAGATTGAAAAACAATGGAAAAGTAGCACAGGTAATGAAAAACATGTTCTTTTGGTTCTTCCCTTTACATGTATTTATTTAGCAGATGTTTTTATCTAAAGCGACTGACAGGAGAGTGATTTTTCATAAGGAGATGCAGTAAATATGTTACATTGGCTCTCAGTTTCTGATTTATATTCATGGATTTCCCATGTGTCCATGTAACTTTTGAGTGTTTGACAGCCTGTCTGTCAGTGTATCTTGCTAGTGTTGGGACTGTTGACCTCCTGACCTTTGACCTCCCTAGAGTGTGAAAGCTAGAGTCACTTCCGCCCATCTGAATTCTCTTTATCTCTTCATCGTGTGTTTTTTTTTCTTGCCTTTCTCTGCTGCTGGGCGCAGGATATCCTTCCCTCCCGTCTGCTTTTCTACTCGTCTGCCGGCTGATGACATTCGCATGAGTTTTCAGTGGCGCGAGGAACCGGAGGCGCTGCTTGCTGTATCTTCTGTCGACATATCAGAAGCCTCAGTGTAATTTCTGTTCCACTGCCGTCATTCGATGCATTTGTTTTCTGGTTTGAGGTATAGAAAATTACACAAACAGTCTTTGAGGTGGAAGTATACAGTTTTACATCAGACAACAAACACATCAACATTCATTGTAGGTCGAGCTGGTCATCCGAGCTCAAAACAGTGTCACACTGATGAAAAGATGTGTTCTGTCCAGCATTCGACTTGGTATTTCATTAAATTAGTTTGTGCTTTTCTTGCACCTGTATTGCTTCTCAATTGTTTTCAATCACTCGCCTTTAATAATGGAATCAGTCCAACCATTGCCTTTCCATTCAGCTTTGAAATGTTCTTCTTTGAAATCGTTGTTCAATACGAGTAAGTGGTGCTATTTTGTGCCGTATTCTCAAACAGTCCTGCATCTCCCCTGCCGATCGCACGTTTGGACGTCTTTCACCACAGAGAATTGTGCTGCTCTTCATTACAGCCATTTGAACAGTGTGTGATCATTACAGCCTGCTGTGTGTATGAAATTCATGAAAACATGTCCAGCTCATATTTCACCCCAAAATCAAAAAAGTAAAAATAAAATAAAAGATTTTTTTTTTTTTTTGCATTTTCATGACATTTTACTACAAAATTGCGATACTGTAATGCATCCAGATTATACTTGTGAATTTTATGTATATATATATATATATATATATATATATATATATATATATATATATATATATATATTTAAATTTAATTAAAGGATTAGTTCACTTCAGAATTCAAATTTCCTGATAATTTACTCATCCCCATGTCATCCAAGATGTTCATGTCTTTCTTTCTTCAGTTGAAAAGAAATGAAGGTTTTTGAGGAAAACATTCCAGGATTTTTCTCCATATAGTGGACTTCACTGGGGTTCAACGGGTTGAAGGTCCAAATGTCAGTTTCAGTGCAGCTTCAAAGAGCTCTACATGATCCCAGATGAGGAATAAGAGTCTCATCTAGAGAAACCATTGCTCATTTTCTAAAATATAATTTTTAATTTTACTTTTTAACCACAAGTGCCCGTCTTGCACTAGCTCTTCGATGCACATCACGTAATCACGTTGGAAAGGTCAAGCGTGACGTAGGCAGAAGTACTGATCCAGAACGTGCAAAGAATAAGTCAAACGCCCTTTACAGAAAAGGTAAACTAACGATTTCAGACGATTTTCAAGTTGGAGGAGAAAATGAGTTGGAGTTTTTCGCCCTTCCGCGGAACATCCAACCTACATCATGCGTGACCTTTCCAACGTGATTACGTAATGCGTGGCGCATCACAGAGCAGTGCAAGACGAGCATTTGTGGTTAAAAAGTATATAATTTTTTAATTTTTATTAGAAAATGACAGATGGTTTCTATTGATAAGACCCTTATTCCTCGTCTGGGATCATGTAGAGCTCTTTGAAGCTGCACTGAAACTGACATTTGGACCTTCAACCCGTTGAACCCCAGTGAAGTCCACTATATGGAGAAAAATCCTGGAATGTTTTTCTCAAAAACCTTCATTTCTTTTCGACTGAAGAAAGAAAGACATAAACATCTTGGATGACATGGGGGTGAGTAAATGATCAGGAAATTTTAAAACTGAAGTGAACTAATCCTTTAACTCCATATTTTGTCATTTTTATTCATAAATCATTACTATTGGTCACCCTCTTTATGTCTGTCTGTGGGTTTTGCAAACCAATGAAAAGTATTAAAAGAACTGAACCTCATAACTCCATTGAATCCTCAAACTGTCTGTCAAACTCAATCATGAATGAAGTGTTTGTAACATCTCTGCTTGTTTGCAATGCAATGGTAAATAAAGAACTGTTTGTTTGTACGCCGTTTTCTTTACTTAAGAAACTATATATAAAAACTAATGTTTCATGTATTTAAGGAGCAGAGAAGCCTTAAATAGCCAATGAGAAGCACTTCATCTCTAATAACATGATATTTCTATAATAAGATATAATGATCTCGATGAGAATAAAATTTTTTCACATCATGGTAATGTGAAATGGGGGTTAAAAAGTGTTTAATTGTCAAAACAAACAAACAAACAAATTGGATTCGTTGTCTTTAAGCAAAATATGATATTCTTTTGATTTTGGAGTGAAATATTACCCAGGCATTTCTTGACAGGTTTGGTGAGATTCACCCATATGTTTGTGTGGGTGTCACTCCGTCAGTTATGAAGCACCTCCAGCCTTCAGATGCAATATGAACTCCATATGATTTATCATTCCCCACTCTTGGATCATTCACCAGCAATCGATCAAAATCCTGTTTAACTAGCAGGTGATTTTCTCTAGCTTTGAGAAAAAAGCACAAGCCAAAGTTCCCCGAGCTCAACGTCTGACGTGCCGCGCACCAAAGTGAGAAATATGGCCGCCGAGAAACCTGTCAGGAACATATTTAATAAGGCTCTCACTGATGCTTGATTAATCTTCATAAAATTGATCGCGCTGTCAGAATCTCCTCTCTGAAACGGTGGCCTCCAAACAACAGGCTTTAATATAGAGCGTGAGCGTGTGGATGTGTGTTTTATTTTACAGTTGGTTCTCAGCAGGCCGTCGCTCTTATTGGAGTGCTATTGATTCAAGATTCATTAGAGCCGCAGACTAATTTTGTGCTGAGTAGTGGAGCTCTCGCACTTTGAATATGCATTCATCTGCTCTCTGAAGCCGTGCACGCACAGGCCTTTAGCGACAGATGGCGAGGACGCTGTTCAACTTCCTCTCCCAGAGGAAAACTGTCCTCCAGGATTCCAGCGTATTGTGTGTCTTAGTCATAAAGCTGGTCAGTGTTTAATAAAGCACTGGAAGCACTCTGTTACATCGGCCTGTGCCGATACAATCGTACATCAATATATCATGATGCTTTTCCCAAGATATTGCACTGATGCTCTAGATCCGTATATCAATATTTCTTATTTATGTGTGCATTCAGAGGATTTCCAACAGTTCAATAAATGAAGATGCAAGTAGAATAAAGCATGAATACTAAAAAAGCTGCTGGTTTAATAAATCCAGTTATTTGATGAATAAATTTCTACATTGTTTGGACATGTTGATCAAGTTAATTTGTGTCAATTGTGACACAAATTAACCACACATCTTAGATTTTAGATCTGGAAATATATATATATAAATGCACATTTGCATTATCTGTTAACAAGGCCAATAGATTTCTGAACTGTCGCAAGGGTGAACGACCACTTGTATTAATCGACTGATGCTGATATCCTCGGAATAGTGCCCATTTAATCAGTCTGGCTGATATCACTAGTCTCAGTTCTCCGACTCTTTTTGGGGTTTTGGAGAGAAAAAAAAGAAATGCTGATGTTTCTCCTCTGGGGTCGGAGCTCTACACTGATCTCTCGCGTCTCAGCCAGTGAATTAGAGCAGCTTTTTAATTCCTTCCTGGAAGATTTCCTTCCATTTTTATCCTCCCATCAGTTCCCACAATGGGTCCTGGGAGAGCAGTATGGGAATCAATGCACAGGCCTCTTGTCCGGCGGTGGTCAATAGATGTGGAAGGATGGTCTCATCCCCTTCATTCCCCACCCCCATTTTCCAGAAAAACCTCATCAATGCGAGGGTCAGCGGGGTCACGAGGGCCACCTGGTAAATGGGTCATCCCAGCAATAATCAAAAGACTCTTGTTTATTGTTATCTTCTGCCCATGAATGTTGACCAGCGTCTTCAAGTAACAGATAACGTTTGACATTGGCTGCTGTACTCTACAGTGGTCCTCCACTACAGGTCTACAGATCAATACCGAAAGCACGATCAGCACTTCAAACCAGAGGAAAGCTGTGCAGGGAAGTTAAAAGCCAGCGGCCTCGTTAACCACATCTAAGCAGGGTTTGGATTAGCATGTGGAATTTATCCAACGTCTCTGCTTGGCACACAGGCTTTGGTCCAACTAATTACTTAACCTACATTCAGATATTAGTGTGCTCTGAAGTTTGCCCTGGTTACCTTGAAGATATCTGACTCAAAGTCACCGGGAGAGGAGAAACGGCCCCACAGACCGGGATCTACTGTTCTTTTGGCCCAGTTACAATTAAAAGAATATTCCGGCTGGTTTTAACCTATAATGTCTATGTTAGGGCTCCATGATATTGGAGGAAAAAAGTGACATTGCGATATTTCTGCGATATACACTACCATATGTATATAGACATCTTAATATCTTAATTTTCAAACATTAAACCATTGAGCTATTTTGATGGTTTTCCAGCAAATAAATACATTTGCTGTGGGTTTCAGAGAGACTGCACATGGACATTGAAGACAACCTCTAATTAAAATTGACCTTATTTACTTTCTCAATACAAGTTCTTGCCTCATTGTGAATGATTAATAAGTGCACATTATAGTAAGGTGAAAAATAGCGGTTTTCATAATCTTTTATCAAAACATAATTAGTGGTTGACCGATATGCCGCCAAGGCCAATATATCGACCAATATTTGGCATTTTTAAAATATCAGCCGATATATTGGCCATGGTGACATATCGGTTGACCACTAGTTGTTTTGATAAAAGATTATGAATACATAATTAGTGGTCGACCAATATGTTGCCAAGGCTGATATATCGGCCGATATTTGGGATTTTTTAATATATATCGACTGATATTTTTGGCATTTTTTAAATATCGGCCGATATAACGGCCTTGGCAACATATAATTCGACCACTAACTGTTTTGATAAAAGATTATGAAAACATAATTAGTGATCGACCGATATGTTGCCAAGGCTGATATATCGGCCGATATTTGGCATTTTTTTAAATATATATTGGCCGATCTTTGGCATTTTTTTTTAAATATCGGCCGATATACCGGCCTTGGCAACATATTGTTCTACCACTAATTGTTTTGATAAAAGATTATGAAAACATATTTAGTGGTTGACCGATATGTTGCCAAGGCTGATATATTGGCCGATATTTGGCATTTTTTATATATATCGACTGATATTTGGCATTTTTTAAATATATCGACTGATATTTGGCATTTTTTTAAATATCGGCCGATATACCGGCCTTGGCAACATATTGGTTTTGATAAAAGATTATGAAAACATATTTAGTGGTTGACCGATTGTTGCCAAGGCTGATATATTGGCATATTGTTCGACTGATATTTGGCACTAATTGTTTTGATAGAAGATTATGAAAACATAATTAGTGGTTGACCGATATGTTGCCAAGGCTGATATATCGGCCGATATTTGGCATTTTGTATATATATCGACTGATATTTGGCATTTTTTAAATATCGGCCGATATATTGGCCGTGGCGACATATCGGTTGACCACTAGTTGTTTTGATAAAAAAATTATGAATACATAATTAGTGGTTGACCGATATGTTGCCAAGGCTGATATATCGGACGATATTTGTCATTTTTTTATATATATCGACTGATATTTGGCATTTTTTTAAATATCGGCCATTATAATGGCCTTGGCAACGTATAATTCAACCACTAATTGTTTTGATAAAAGATTATGAAAACATAATTAGTGGTTGACCGATATGTTGCCAAGGCTGATATATTGGCCGATATTTGGCATTTTTTATATATATCAACTGATATTTGGCATTTTTTAAATATCGGCCGATATATCGGCCTTGGCGACATATTGTTCGACCACTAATTGTTTTGATAAAAGATTATGAAAACATAATTAGTGGTTGACCGATATGTTGCCAAGGCTGATATATCGGCCGATATTTGGCATTTTGTATATATATCGACTGATATTTGGCATTTTTTAAATATCGGCCGATATATTGGCCGTGGCGACATATCGGTTGACCACTAGTTGTTTTGATAAAAAAATTATGAATACATAATTAGTGGTTGACCGATATGTTGCCAAGGCTGATATATCGGCCGATATTTGGCATTTTTTATATATATCGACTGATATTTGGCATTTTTTAAAATATCGGCCATTATAATGGCCTTGGCGACATATAATTCAACCACTAATTGTTTTGATAAAAGATTATGAAAACATAATTAGTGGTTGATCGATATGTTGCGAAGGCTGATATATCGGCCGATATTTGGCATTTTTTATATATATCGACTGATATTTGGCATTTTTTTTAAATATCGGCCATTATAATGGCCTTGGCAACATATAATTCAACCACTAATTGTTTTGATAAAAGATTATGAAAACATAATTAGTGGTTGACCGATATGTTGCGAAGGCTGATATATCGGCCGATATTTGGCATTTTTTATATATATCGACTGATATTTGGCATTTTTAAAATATCGGCCGATATAACGGCCTTGGCAACATATTGTTCGACCACTAATTGTTTTGATAAAAGATTATGAATACATAATTAGTGGTCAACCGATATGTTGCCAAGGCTGATATATCGGCCGATATTTGGCTTTTTTTTTATATATCGGCCGACATATCGGCCTTGGCATAATTAGTGATCGACCGATATGTTGCCAAGGCTGATATATTGGCCGATATTTGGCATTTTTTTATATATATTGGCCGATCTTTGGCATTTTTTTAAATATCAGCCGACATATCAGCCTTTATCGGCCAATATTTGGCATTTTTTTATATATATATTGGCCGATCTTTGGCATTTTTTTAAATATTGGCCGATATATCGGCCTTGGCATAATTAGTGGTCGATCGATATGTTGCCAAGGCTGATATATCAGCTGATATTTGGCATTTTTTTAAATATCGGCCGATATATCGGCCTTGGTGACATATTGTTCGACCACTAATTGTTTTGATAAAAGATTATGAAAACATAATTAGTGGTCAATCGATACGTCACCAAGGCCGAAATATATAGGCCGATATTTGGCATTTTTAAAATATCGGCTAATATATATGCCTTGGCGACATATCGGTCGACCACTAATTAAGTTTTAATAAAAGATTATAAAAACATAATTAGTGGTCGACTGATATGTTGCCATTTTTTAAATATCTGCATCAGCCGATAAGTTTTTCTGTTTGGCTGATGTGTTGGAATTGGGACTTTTATTTTGACGGCGATGAGAACGCAGGCTTGCAGAACAGCAGTGCCTGAGCACTCAGCGCTCCCATTCTCTGTCTTGAACCCTTGATTTCAAACTGTGCTGCACTACATTCAGTTGACATATTCATGTAATTTTCACTGTGTGCTGTATGTAATATGATTCCCAGTGCGTACAAACTTACCAGATTACACTTACCAGAGTGTCCTATTGGTTACAGTGTTTACTTACTTTTAATTCATATTTTTTCAAACAATATCTTTATTTGTAAAGAATATATATACCGGCTTTATGCCGGCCATTGGCCACCCTGCTCTCTAAGATATTGGCGTTGACCATAAAAAAAAAACAAAAACAGAATCGGTCGACCACTAAACGGAATAACTTGGACCATCTCTAAATCTACTTTTCTTGTCAGCAGACATCATCAGTCTCTCTTATTTTTAAAAATATCTGTCATATAGACACTCTTTTCACTATCCAATCAATTCCTGAGTCATGACTGATTTAAAAAAGTCCCAGGCAACATTATTTTGCATGGCATTACGGAGGCAAAATAGGTGAAAATTATAAGAGAGACTATATCTCTTGTTTAATAAAATCCTGCTTTCAATTTGTGAGTTATGACTGCATTCATTTTCATAAATGCATTTTCTAACCCGTACAATATCTAGTGCTTTGTTTTTCATAAGTGTGTTTTGAGCGGTAAACACTTTATGCAGTCAAATATGCACATACTTGATTCGCACAATGAAATGAAAGCGTCTGGATCTAAATGTAAATATGATTTAATCCGTATCCTCTAATGAAAATAGCAGCGCTGCTCTCAGTTCTTCATATGCAGCGCTGCGGCTCCGTGCGGCCGGCTTCAGGTTAGTCAGGTGATTCTTGACACGCAGGGAATGGAAATGTTCCCTTCGCTTCTTCTCACATTTCAGTGCTGTCACCGGTAGGCCGTGTTCCTCCTGAAATTGAAAGCCATCAGGTACAAACTCTGATTATCTGCTGTGACATGTAGTTTTTTCCCCCTGTAACAACTTGCATTGCTTCGCTGGCCTTAAAAGCCTTTCAGAGGGTGCTCGCTTCGATTTATTCGTTGCAAATGAATCACTGGTGTTTTTGTAATTAGGTGATGTCAATGTCACGCTGTGCCTCACACTTTCTGTTTTGAGTTTTGTCAAAATTATGCTGCGGTTGTGGAGAACATGAAATGAATGTCAAGAGATATGCATAAATTCATTGTTTGTTTTTCCCTTGTACTTTCCTTTGGACTGATGCTAAAATGTTAGTAGATGCGCACAGAATCTACACTCAAAATGTTTTGAATGCACATAATTGGCAAAGTGCATTTTGCATGTGCATGTGCATTTATTAAATATTTTTATTGCTTAAAATTGTTAGCATTTAAATTGATTTCTCCTCCAGAATTTGTTAATTAAATGCAATTTATTTTGAACACATTTATAAATACCATATTTATATATCATTTTTTTTTTCTATTTCACTCTATATTATGACATTATGACATAATCATCATCCTCACCACGCAGATTCACCAAAGTTTTCCTCCCCAAGACTCAGGAGCTTTTAAAAGTCGAAATACTAAATCTGTTGTCTTTCTGCAATGTTTCCAAAAGTTAGATCACTAGTTAGCCAGCGTGTGTGTTTCCACCTGGCCCCAAATAGATGCTGGTGATGTGATTGTAGATGCAGAAGAATTTTGCCTAACTGTGTTAAAGACACCACTGTGCATAACTAACCTCAGATCGCACGCTGAAAATTACCTGCAGAAATGTTTAAATTCACTCATTGTATAATTCACCCATTCTCATCGCCCTCTTCTCTCCCACGCTTTGTTTTCTCATCATCCAAAAGTGCTGAAGTTGAGATGTAACTCTCTCCGGCTGAATCAGAATCAATCCTCCGGTCTGTTTTCTCCCAGCGGCCGCTGGCTTCCCTTCAGAGAGAGTTCAGAGAGCGATAGATGAATAATCCAGTCGCTATGATCCATCGCACAGGCAGATAGCAGAAGAAAGAATGGCTCATGTCTGTCGAGAGGGCCGCACAAGCAGATTTGTCTCCTTCAGAATTAATATACTGTTCAAACGCAAACACGCCGTGACAGGTTGAAGACCCAGCGTCTCGGTGGATCTTGGTGGATCTGTGGGTTCGCTATAGGACGGGCATTATTCACAAACCCACCGGTGCAGAGGTCTGACAGTCTTCTGGTCTAAAAGAGCTGCAAGAAGATATAGATGAATATAGATGAAAGAATAACTCCATGTACAGAATATGATGAATATATAAAGAAGAGCTTCCCAGGTCATGCAGAAATGCAGTAATTATGTTTGTCACTGACAGTTTTTCACAGGAACTTTTTATCGCTTTCATTGTTGAGGAAAGCTCCATTATGGTTCATTTAAGCATTATCTTTGTCTCAGGAGTTTCTACCAAAACGATCTCTGCAGTGCTTTGGCATATTGACACCAAATCTTTGTGCTTGGCCACTTAATTGCTGCTTGGTGCTATATTTTTTAAAAATATATTTATTTAAAATATTTATGGAAATGAAAAAATACATTTTTATTTTTAATATATATATATATATATATATATATATATATATATATATATATATTAAAAATGTATTTTTTCATTTCCATAAATATTTTATTTATGGAAATGAAAAAATACATTTTTATTATATATATATATATATATATATATATATATATATATATATATATATATATATATATATATCGATGAAAATTCGACCAACGGTCTAGGAGGAGTTAAAAAAAGTAGATTTTTAAAGAAAATAAAAATGGCCGACAGGAAGTTTGGCTGATTATGACAAAATTGGTATCCATGTCCTCGGCATGATCCAAGGAATCTATTAAGACCAGTGTCATTACAATAGGCTAATTTAATCAAAAGTTATTAGCTTTTTAGGAAACATTACTGACGTTTACCGAGTTTCGTAATGATTCGCCAATGCATTCGTAAAATATAGCATTTATGACAATATTCAAAATGGTTGCCACCAAAAATAGCTGATATGGGCAAATTGGGTATCCTTCAACTCGACATGCTGGACCGTTTTGTGGTTTTTGGCCAAACCATTCAGAAGTTATGAGCAAAAATGTACATTTTTCAAATTTCCTGACCACTGGGTGGCACTGTGCTGAAACTTTACAAGTACCCTCTGGTCATGGTTGTCATAACACATACAAGTTTGGTCAGAATACGCTAAAGATTTGCAAAGAAATGTAGCCAAATGTCTATTTTGGCGTGCTCTTTGTCGAATACTTTCGCGTGTTATTTGATGACGGTTTGACGAATCAACTTGAATTCCATAACTTTTTGTCGGCATGGTCTGAAGACGATCTGGTTCAATTTTTGTGAAATGCAAAAAATAAAATTTTCATGGCGGAAAATGACATCAAATGGTGCAATCGAATTGTCTTGAGCCAGGGAATCAGATGGAAAAAGAATCTTGTTTATTTAGTTTTTAGCCTTTTATTAGAGTGCAACTTTGGCCAGTTGGTGGTGCTAGAGGGATTGAGTTAGAGACTCCAAATTTGATATGGTGACAGTTCAGACTGTCCTCGATCCATGTGCCAAATTTCATAACTTTTCCACAAGCGGTTCTATGGGCTGCTATTTATTACTATCTATTACTATTTATTTATCCTAAGGAATTTTAGAAAAAAAAAACATAGCAACTGCTGTGCAACAACCTAGAAACGTGCTAAAACCACTTAGCAACTACATAGCAATGCTTTGGCAAGCACCCCAGCATCATCATCCTCATCAGACTAGTAAAACACCTATTTACTCATGTGATCTGGGAAGATAAAGACATTTGTAATGCTGCTCATTGTTTCTCTGTGTACGCTGCAGTGTTGCCCTGTATTTGACCAGCTTACACATGGCAGATGGAGAGATTTCACTATGCCAGGAGAGGCTTTTGTAGGTGGGAGACCCTTCAGGTCAGATTGCGCTGACCGCTGTGTTCTGCCAGCAGACAGGTTTCATGTGGAGCCAGACATTCTGCTGTCTGACCGCTCGAGCAATAAACCCGAGACAAATGTCCATACTCCACAGAAAGATAGCCTTTCATTCCCTTAATGAGGTTTGTGACCAAAGTAACTGTAGTGTTAAAGTTTAAATGAGAATGTCTTAAAGGAGACTGTCAAGAAGTGCATATTTTAACCCAAAATCAACAGGGAAAAAAAATTCTTTTTTTTGCATGAAGGAAACAAAGCTTTCCACTTTCATGAAAGTTATGCACATTTCCCCCATAATTTGCATTGCTAAAATGCTACATAAATCCCATTGTCATTGCTGTAATGTAAATACAATAATGTGAAGAGTAATATTATTTTATCTAAGTGCAATTGTGAATATGCTTAAAGGTAAATTTTGTTCATTTTAATTTGTCTAAGTTTAATTTTAATGCATAAAAATGTGTGTATGAACAGGATCATTTTCATTACATGCTCATTGTTTGCATTACACTAATGCAAAATGTGCTTATTGTCATGATATCAGTAATGTCACATTGAAAAAAAAATCTTAAAAATTAAATGGGCATAATTTGGTATGCACAATTTGATAGGCAATTCAATATTGCTTTTGGAGTAAAATATGAGTCAGACATGACTTTGTGAGATTATCCGGAGTCTGTGTGTGTGTGTGTGTGTGTGTGTGTTCACCAGAGAGAAATTTAACTTATCAGTGTTGTGGCCAGGCAGTCTGGGACAATCAGAAGTCAATGACACCGTGTTATCAACGTCTCGCTGTTATTGATTCCCGCTTCCCTCCGGGTACCTGCTGCAGTCGACACTATCAAAGAGCCATTGTCAATCTGTGCCACATCTATGAATCGGGCTGCTGCTGCCCGCTGATAATCCTTCTGGAAATCAGGAGGCATGGGGAAGATATCAAGTCCTTATACTGCATTAACATACGGCCGAGCTCTCTCTGTACTAGCAGCGTGTTTAAATGTTTTTTCAGTTCAGTGTTTAACATAATACTTGTTGTCAGTGCAATTGTTCTATTTTTAGTGATGATGGGTTAAGCCTGATGATCACAAGTGCTAATTCCACTCGCACATACTATTTTGAGCAGATTATGTGAATTGTAGAGTTGAACCTCCGCTGTGAGAATGAGGTGGGCGGAGATATGCCTATAATGACATACTGGAAAGACAGAGATGTACATCAAGTCTGATCGAAATCAGCTGTTTGTGATTGGATTGTCAATATGATTCGGCTCTTTGTTCCCTCCTCTTATGTGTGTGTGTGTGTGTGTTTTTAAAGGCTCTTTCAAATGGCCAGTTTCAAGTCAATCACCTTTATTTCTATTTATTTCTCAGCCGAACTGAGTTTCAAAACATCTTGCAACAAGGCAGTTTGACTCAACGGTGATCTTGGCATCTTACTGAAGAACCGGTTGTCTATGGATATTGACATGGCTAGGAATTAGGTTTCTGACATTTTATATGTACCTGATTTCAATGGCATGGAAAAGCATAAAGCAAAGCCTGTGAACGCTTTATCTGCTAGACAACACTATGAGGTAGATCTAAATCCAGATGATCACTTATATCATTGTTGTATGTTGTCAAATTGCCCAGCCCTAAAACTTGTATGCGTTACATTACATTACACATTACAAAATAAAGGTTTTTCATTGGCATTGTTGGTTCCATGAAGAACCTTTAACATCTATAGAATCTTTCCATTGCACAAAAGGTTCTTTAGATTCTTTAAAATGTTCTCCACACTATGGTTCTTTTTAGAATGTTCACTGAAAGATTTGTTGGGGAACCAAAAATGGTTCTTCTATGACATCACTGTGAGAACACTTTTTTGGGAACATTTATTTTTAAAGGGCACCTATAATGCCTCTTTTACAAGATGTAATATAAGTCAGAATGTGTTTGTGAAGTTTCAGCTCAAAATACCCCACAGATCATTTATTATAGCTTGTCAAATTTGCCCCTATTTGGGTGTGTGTCCCTTTAAATGCAAATGAGCTGCTGCTCCCTGCCCCCTTTCCAGAAGAGGGCGGAGCTTTAACAGCTCAACAACAACAAAGCTGGAGAATCTCACGCAGCCAAAAATGAGGATTGTCAGTAACGGTGTTTGCTGTGGAGTTGATTCAACTCATCCACTAGCATGTGCCGTCATGTTCATCTTTTGTGTTGAATTGACCCTCGTTTGTGAAGCAGTCCGGCGTAAAATGACTGCATGTCAACAACACTCTACTACAACAACTCTTCCTCTTCTCTAAAGCAGCCCAACATGGCCCCGCCCCCTTTGTTGTGTGTTCTCAGAGGCGGGGTTTATGTAAATTTTGGGGTTTGTGATGTTACCAACCCAGGAAGAAGCTCGTTGTAGTCCCTACCAGCCAGAAACAGAGAATTCTTTAAAATATCTCCCTTTGCATTGAACTTGAGCGTCGTATCTTTGCAGATGTTTGTGTTTATGCCTGGATTCCAGTTTCTGCAAATTGCAGAGGTTAATTTGCTTCTCTTTTCTGTTGCATTCAGCAGTCTGTTAAAAGATATCTTTGATTTCTGATTTTTTTTTATGTTTTTCATGGCATTCAAGCCGAACACCAGCACTGCCACTCAGGTAGACTCCGCCTACCTCTTTTCTCATATGTGTTATTGTTGGTATGAATGTTTATCGTAGACAAACTTAATGATGCTTGCAGTGTTTATCTTGTGGAGGTCAAAGCAGCTCAGCGTGTTCAGCGGTGTGTTGGATCTCCAGCATGAGTCATGAAAGGGCCTTAAGTTGTGTGTTTGAATGTACCAGCACCAACTCTCTCTCGCTGTAAGTTAATACATTAACATTTTATTTTGACTACTGCTGGCAAGCCGGGCATCATTAGCAATACCCATGCCTGAAGGCAAGGTTACACTAAATAGCTTTCCTCCCACTTTATCAGTAGTGTTCATGACAGCCATATTAGTAAATATGCAAAGCCTCCTTCACACTGGAGCCACGAGAACATCTGAAGGTCATCTCTGGTCTACTGACACACTGCTCTGCTTCAGTGCTGCGCCCGGACACACGCATACAGCTGCATGGACGCAGGGCTAATTACATACCATGATAACGGTGTATTTTTTATATAAAACACGCTATATAGTTATTTGTAATGGAAATTCAGTCTAAAAATAAATGTAAGTAACTTTCATTTGTAAAGTATTTATCTAATCTGAAATTCTTTATTTACGTGAACCTGATGGAGACAAAACAATTGATTTGATTTGAATCAAATCATTCAGAGCAAATGTATTCAGAGCTGTGACCACATATCAGAATTGTTTATAATTGTTAAACTTTATAATAAGGTCCAATTTGTACATTAATTAATGCATGAGGTATCATGAAATATACTATTGTTTACTTCATGTTTGTTCATGATTTGAAATATTACAAAGATATATATATATATATATATATATATATATATATATATATATATATATACACAGTAACATTTATTTTAGTTTTATTATATATATATATATATATATATATATATATATATATATATATATATATATATATATTATATATATATATTTAATACGTTTTATTATATACATAATTATATATATAATTTTTATTTTAGTTTTATTATAGTTTTATTATTTTTAATTAGCTTTTTTATATTTATTTTATATTTTTAGTTTTCATGTTAATTTTACTTTAATTTTTTGTAATTTTGTTATGTGCTTTTGTCATTTTAATAGATTTTATTTATATATATATATATATTGCTATTTAAGTTTATTTTATTTTTATTTATTTATTTATTTTTTTTAATTTAGTTTATTTTTTTCTAGTAAAGAATTTTATTTTTTCAACTTAAAAACTTAAACTTATTCCACTTTATTGCCAAGGCAGTATTTCTTATTTTTTGTTTTTAAGTTTTTCAACTAAAATTAATTAATTAATACAGTTTTATTTTAAAATAAAATAAAATAAAATAAAATAAAATAAATGTATATTACACACATTTAAACATTTATATTTATATTGTCTGGTAATCATCTAATGTGCAACTTGGCACACTAATGAAATAATTTGCTTTAGTTGGTATCATGAACTATCAATGAACAACATTTTTACAGCCGTTATTAATCTTAATGTTTACCATTTTTTTATTAATGTGCCAATTTGCAGTGTCACCTCAATCTACATATAGTCGATGTCACTGGACACAAATAGAACGACGCTTAAGAACTAAACCATTCTTGTTACAGTCAATAAAGCTGACAGACATCTGTGGCAGGGTTAGCAGAGTACACTTTCTGCTTGCTGTCAGATTTTTTGTGATAAACCACAAAGCAGAATCTCTCCTGGCTGACACATTTCTACCTCTGCACGCTTCATCATACGTGATTTGTCGGTGCGCGAAGGCTCGTTGCAGAGAGAAGGAAGTGTTGGCGAAGAGTCTCACCTTTTCTTGTAGCTAAGAGACAGTGAGTTTCAGTAACTGCTCATTACAGACTGCTCATTACTAGCAACTGAGGCTGCCAAACATCTAGAAAGCCTAATGAGATCCTTTTTTTCTTTCAATTTGCATTTAGACTTCACTTTCATTCTGTTAATTTGTCTTTACTTTACTCTTCTGTGATCTTTTTATTCAGTATGGCAATTGCCTATGTGTATGTTCTTCACAAAACAGTTCACAATAAGATGAAAATGAGTCAATGCATTAACTAGCAATGAACAATGCGTTTGTACAGCAATGTTAGTTGATAGAAATGTTCATATTAGTGATATTAGTGTTACTTTTAATAATGTATTAATGTTGAACTTACAGTAACTAAGATTAATAAATGCTGTCGAAGTATTGTTCATTGTTATTTCATGTTAACTAATGAGACCGTGTTACCAAACAATCACAGCGATGCCATTTATAGGCCAGTTTCGTGAGAATTTCCAACACATGTCATTAATGCACAAGCACACAGATGCATTAGTCTGTAGCCTTTACGACAAACATTAATATTTCACAGAACAGGTGTCAATATTATGCCCCGTCTTCGGTTTCCAACACGTCGGCGTTCTTGGCCGTGGTTCGAGCCCCATGGAAGCACCGGGAACAGATGCCCGTCAGCAGTCTCGCTCTTCCCCAGCAGCTGGCTCTGGGATCCTGCGTCCGCTCACCAACTGTGCAGGACCCTGCTGCTCTCGCGCACACATAATCTCGACTGACAGTGATAAACACGCACGCTTGACTGATAAACACGGGGAAAGAGCAGTGTGGGATACCTCTCCGAAGGTCAGTCAGTCAGGCGTGAGTCCTGGTTCTTCTTAATTGCCTGTAGTAGTTCTTTGCTGAAGGATAGACCTCTGCAGATCTTTTATTTCATCTCTTTGTGTCTCGGATGGGAGATGTTTTGACATCTTTTCAAAGCGAGCGGTGTGCTCCAGGGCTCGGTGTTGGGCCCGTTGCATCTTTGTTGCGTTTTCAGCTCCAGTCATGCTCTCCCTCTAATTACTCTACCGTGGTCGGTAAGATTTTTTAATGTTGTTGAAAGAAGCCTCTTATGATCATCAGGGATACATTTATTTGATCAAAAATACAGTAAATGGAATACTATTATTCCTATTTAAAAGAACTGTTTTTAATGTAATATATTTTAAAATGCTATTTATTCCTGTGATGCAAAGCTGAATTTTCAGCATCATTACTCCAGTCTTCAGTGTGGACATCAGAAATATTTCTGACGCATCAAATCATCATATTAGAATGATTTCTGAAGCATCATGTGACACTGAAGCCTGGAGTAATGATGCTGAAAATTCAGCTTTGATCACAGAAATAAATTACATTTTACAAAATATTCACAGAGAAAAATATTCTTTTAAAGGTGCCCTCGAATGAAAAATTGAATTTATCTTGGCATAGTCAAATAACAAGAGTTCAGTACATGGAAATGAAATACTCAAACTCCATTGTTTCCTCCTTATATAAATCTCATTTGTTTAAAAGACCTCCGAAGAACAGGCGAATCTCAACATAACACCGACTGTTACGTAACAGTCGGGGTGTACGCCCCAATATTTGCATATGCCAGCCCATGTTCAAGCCATTAGACAAGGGCAGAACGTCTGGATCTGCACAGCTGAATCATCAGACTAGGTAAGCAAGCAAGAACAACAGCGAAAAATGGCAGATGGAGCAATAATAACTGACATGATCCATGATATCATGATATTTTTAGTGATATTTGTAAATTGTCTTTCTAAATGTTTCGTTAGCATGTTGCTAATGTACTGTTAAATGAGGTTAAAGCCATCATTTCTTACTGTATTCACGGAGACAAGAGCCGTCGCTATTTTCATTATTAAACACTTGCAGTCTGTATAATTCATAAACACAACTTCATTCTTTATAAATCTCTCCAACAGTGTAGCATTAGCCGTTAGCCACGGAGCACAGCCTCAAATTCATTCAGAATCAAATGTAAACAATATAACAGTATACAATACTCACATAATCTGACACATGCATGACGAATACTTTGTAAAGATCCATTTTGAGGGTTATATTAGCTGTGTGAACTTTGTTTATGCACTGTTCAAGGCAAGCGCGAGCTACATGGGCGTGGAGCACGAGCATTAAAGGGCCACACACCCTGAATCGGCTCATTTATAATGATGCCCCAAAATAGGCAGTTAAAAAAATGAATTAAAAAAAATCTATGGTGTATTTTGAGCTGAAACTTCAGACACATTCAGGGGACACCTTAGACTTATATTACATCTTTTTTTAAAAAGTTCTAGGGCACCTTTAAATTGTAATAATATTTCATAATACTACTGTTTTGAGTGCATTTTTAATCAAATAAATGCAGCCTTGGTGAGCAGAAGAGACTTCTTTTAAGAACAGAACAATTTCAGATCTTTGACTGGTAATGATGTGTGTGTTTGATAAGCATCAATACAGTGTTTGATGACACCACATTTGGCGATTTGAGTGCCTTTTAAAGCGATGCATATGGACAGTCTACCAGGAGCGCGCACCTCTTTGATGAATTCAAGAGCGGCGCATTATTTGTTTATCTTTGTCTCATTAATCACTGTATGCAAATGAAGAGCGCGGCAGATACATAAAAATATATTTAATGGTTGTGTTGAGTCTCTCTATGACAGTGCAGTTAATCTTAATGACCTAATGACTGCATTACCATTTTGTTTCTGCCAGGCTGAGCTTGATTTGTGGTTGCTCTCAATTGCTGGATGGATATGAGCTTGTCTCTGTGAAACATCAGAACCTCTGAAGAACCCAGGTGGGTTCATGGGGTACTAAACATCACGCCTCTCAGCCCATAAATCTTCATGTATTGGATAGAAGTGGGAAAGTGAATAAACACGCTGATCTGGATCGCTTTCTTGGGTCCACACTGCTGAAAATCTTTCAGTGTATGATTTAGGATGTAGATAACAGAAATAGGCAATAGTAAGGTATTTAACTGGTTCTGGTTCAACTTGATTGCTTTTAAAGAAGGTAACGTATTTCTTTGTTTTAAATTAAAGTATGATTTATTATCACAGTTCTGAATCTTTAATTGCACAGTCATAACCTGTCAGTAATTGCACTAATTTAAGTTTCCTGATGCACTGTAATTGTTTTTTATATTAAAATACTATCTCCCATTCCTTTTTAACATCCAGAAAGAACTGTGATTGAACTGTTCATAGAGTCTTTTTGACCGATTGGTTAAAAAGAATCACTCTTGTAAGAGTCATTTGTTCTTGAGTTGGACAGCACTGGTCATGCTTTGTGTAAGGTTGTTGTTGTGTGCAATCACTGAGGCCAAAGCAATGAAAAGATTTGTCTTTTTAGTGACGCATACGACGCAACCAGTGTAGTCCGTTTCCTGAATAATTGACTCTTATGAGTCAGTTCTTTTCAGTGACTCTAGCACAAGTAGTGCAACCATTGTAGTCTGACTCCCGAACAAATGATTCCTATGAACTGATGCATTGCAACCAGTGTAGACTCATTCCTGAATGAACGACTCTTATGAGCCAGTTGTTTTTAATGACTCAAACACATACTGTACAGAGCAACAAGTGTAGTTCAACTCCCAAACGAATGACTATTAATGACTCTTTATGAGCGACTCTTTTTACTTAATCAAATCATGTAATGCAAGATGTGCAACCAGTGTAGTCTGACTCACGAACAAATGATACATTGCAAGCAATGCAGATTTGTTCCTGAATGAATAACTCTTTATGAACCAGTTCTTTTCAGTGACTCAAACACATAAAGGGCAACCAGTGTAGTCCAACTCCTAAACAAATGACTCCTGTGAACCTGTTGTTTTTAGTGCATTAAAGCATACTTTGCAATCAGTTTCTCGAATGAATGACTCTTTATGAGCAACTCTTTTTATTGAATCAAACTATGTAGCGCAATTTGTGCAAACAGTGTAGTCTGACTCCAGAACAAATGATTCCTATGAACTGATACATTTCAACCAGTGTAGACTGATTCCTGATTGAATGACTCTTTATGAGCCGACTTTTCCTAGTGAATCAAAAACGTTTAGTGCAACATACGAACATACGTTTTTAGTGACACGTACGACGCAACCAATGCAGTCCGTTTCCTGAATAATTGACTCTTATGAGCCAGTTCTTTTCAGTGATTCAAACACACGTAGCACAAGTAGCGCAACCATTGTAGTCTGACTCCCGAACAAATGATTCCTATGAACTGATGCATTGCAACCAGTGTAGACTCATTCCTGAATGAACGACTCTTATGAGCCAGTTGTTTTTAATGACTCAAACACCTACTGTACAGAGCAACAAGTGTAGTTCAACTCTCAAACGAATGACTATTAATGACTCTTTATGAGCGAATCTTTTTACTTAATCAAATCATGTAGTGCAAGATGTGCAACCAGTGTAGTCTGACTCATGAACAAATGATACATTGCAAGCAATGCAGATTCATTCCTGAATGAATGACTCTTTATGAGCCGACTTTTCCTAGTGAATCAAAAAACGTTTAGTGCAACATATGAACATACATTTTTAGTGACACATACGACGCAACCAATGCAGTCCGTTTCCTGAATAATTGACTCTTATGAGCCAGTTCTTTTCAGTGATTCAAACACATAAAGGGCAACCAGTGTAGCACTTCTAAACGTACTCCTGTGAACGTTGTTTTTAGTGCAAAAGCATACTTTGCATCAGTGTTTCTCGAGTCTCTTTATGACGACTCTGTTTACTGAATCAAAACCATGTGGCTCAAGTTGCAAAACAATGATTCAAATGATTCCTATGAACTGATGCATTGCAACCAATGTAGACTCGTTCCTGAATGAACGACTCTTATGAGCCAGTTGTTTTCAGTGACTCAAACACATACTGTACAGAGCAACATGTGTAGTTCAACTCCCAAACGAATGACAATTAATGACTTTTTATGAGCGACTTTTTTACTTAATCAAATCATGTAGTGCAAGATGTGCAACCAGTGTAGTCTGACTCGCGAACAAATGATTCCTATGAATTGATACATTGCAACCAATGCAGATTTGTTCCTGAATGAATGACTCTTTATGAGCCGACTTTTCCTAGTGAATCAAAAACGTTTAGTGCAACATACGAACATATGTTTTTAGTGACACATACGATGCAACCAATGCAGTCCATTTCCTGAATGAATAACTCTTATGAACCAGTTCTTTTCAGTGACTCAAACACATAAAGGGCAACCAGTGTAGTCCAACTCCTAAACGAATGACTCCTGTGAACCTGTTGTTTTTAGTGCATTAAAGCATACTTTGCAATCAGTGTTTCTCGAATGAATGACTCTTTATGAGCGACTCTGTTTACTGAATCAAAACCATGTGGCTCAAGTTGCACAAACAATATTGATTCAAATGATTCCTATGAACTGATTCATTGCAACCAGTGTAGACCGATTTATGATTGAATGACTCTTTATGTGCCGACTTTTCTTAGTGAATCAATAAAGTGTAGTGCAACCTTTTGTAGTCCAACTACCAAATGAATAACTCTCATGAACTGGTTCTTTTTAGTGAATCAAAGACACATACGACTGTAAGACTTAAATTATTATAGTTACTCATTGGTTGTTTAAATGACAAAGATGCACGTCATGAGTTTTGTCATTAGTATTTTAAAAAGATAGATTTATTAAATATGCTTACACAGTTTTTGTTTATTATATATGTTATATATAATTAGTTATTGGATTGCATTTATGTCACCTCTAAAAAGACTGTGACCTCATTGCAAGAGTGTTTTTATTTTGGGAATTTTATTCCAACTTTATGCATTTAGCAGTGAAATTGTATTTCTTATTTCCAAATATTTATTTATACATAAAGGAATCATTAATGGAACCCGAATCATTAAGAAGAATCAGAGAGCCGTTAGATTCCTTATGATTCACATCCCAACTATTAACCAAACATCACAAAAATGATTTAGTCCAAGTATTTCTTAAAAACTGGAAACGATTCTGTGTGAGAAAGAGTTATTAATTCCAAACCCTAATCAGAAATCACAAGAATTAAATGTCTTTCAATATACTTTTGTGTAAATTCACATTTTATGCTCTCCAGAAGATTTGATGAATCTTAAGACGGAGCCTCCGTTCCAGGGTTTGTTTGCCCACGTCTCCAGCTCCTCGCGGCAAATGAGATCATTTGTCTTGTTGAGATGGCTCTGCGTACACCCTTGTGGAAAATTAATTAACGCACTTTGTCTCCTTTTCTTTTCTGTGTTTGGTGTCTCTCCCCTCCCTCCCACTTAGGCGTGGAGTCCATTGATTCATTTCTCTGGCTCTTGTCTCGGCTGACAGTTCGTGTCAGTGGCTCACAAAATCAGTGAATTCCAGAGTGTTTTCGGCGGTGTCGAGGGCACGTTAAAACAGCCTCGGTGTCACGCTTCCATAGGCACTGCGGCAGACGCGTTCTCCCCTCCTTTCAGCGCACTTCGGTCTGCGATGGGAAATAAATGGGGCTCCTCGATGTGAACATGCATTAGACGTGCCATGATGGACTGCACTGGCGGTGTCAGTAAAGTCTCTTTATGGCCGTACTGTGTGCCGGAGGGTGATGTCGGCTCGGCTGTATACTGTTATGTTTCTCGCAGTAATTTCTATGACTTTGGGGCTATAGTTTATTTTCCGGGGAACTTCGAGGTCTAGGTTTAATTGTGTGTGGATGCTTATTATAACCACAGGCTCAGATCAGTCATGATTAAAGTCAACATAACATCAAAACTGACCCCATTAACTTTCTTAATTCACTTCCTGGTCTGCGATTCAATCAAAGTTGGATGTTGGATTTTCCTGTAGTTCTTTATATATTGTATGTAACTTCCCTCATAACTGTGAACCTGTTCTTTTTAGTGAATTAAAGCATATAGTGCAACCTGTGTGGATTGTTTCCCAAAGTAATGTCGCTTTATGTGCCGACTCTGTTTAGTGAATCAAAAAGATGTAGCGCAACCAGTGTAGTCTGACTCCCAAACGAAATGATTCCTATGAACTGATTGTTTTTAGTGTATCAAACACAAAGCTTAAAACTAACAGTGAGACTTAAATCATTCATTTTAGACACAATTCTGACTTTATATCATGCAATTGTGACTTTATATCTAACGATCCTGACTTTTTTCCTCAGAATTGCGAGTTATAAAGTCAGAATTGCATGTTAGTTATAAAATCAGAATTGCGTTATAAAATCAGAATTGCGTTATGAAGTCAGAATTGCGTGTTATAAAATCAGAATTGTTATGAAGTCAGAATTGCGTTATAAAATCAGAATTGCGTGTTATAAAATCAGAATTACGAGTAAAAGTCAGAATTGCGTGTTATAAAATCAGAATTGCGTGTTATAAAATCAGTTATAAAATCAGAATTGCGTTATGTTGTAAAGTCAGAATCATAAAGTCAGAATTGTGTTATAAAGTCAGAATTGCATGTTGTAAAGTCAGAATTGCATGTTATAAAATCAGAATTGCGTGTTATAAAATCAGAATTGCGTGTTATAAAATCAGAATTGCGTTATAAAATCAGTTATAAAATCAGAATTGCGAGTTATAAAATCAGAATTGCGTTATAAAATCAGAATTGTGTTATGAAGTCAGAATTGCGTGTTATAAAATCAGTTATAAAATCAGAATTGCGTTATAAAGTCAGAATTGTGAGTTATGAAGTCAGAATTGCGTGTTATAAAATCAGAATTGTGTTATGAAGTGTTATAAAATCAGAATTGTGATAAAATCAGATAAAAAAGTCAGAATTGCGAGATATACTGTAAAAATCAGTCAGAATTGTGTTATAAAGTTATAAAATTGGAATCAGAATGCATGTTATAAAATCAAATTGCGTGTTATAGTATTATGAAGTGTTATAAAATCAGAATTGTGAGAGAAAAAAATCGCAATTTCCTTTATTTTTTATTTAGTGACAGAAACAAGCTTCCTTACTACCCACTAAGGGTGTTTACATTGCGTACATTGCGTGTTAATGAATTGCATTTGGCAGATGCTTTTATCAGAATGACAGAATTGCGTGTTAATCAGAATTTACAGAATTGCTGCATTTTTATAAGTTCATGCATATCAGAATAATCGAATTGCCAGAATTGCATGTTATAAAATCAGAATTGCTTGACGTTGCGAGCGCCATGATTCTACTGTTTGAGCTTTTGTTAAAATGTTTTTAAAAATGTTTAAAAAAAATATTTACAATATTGTTCATAAAATTAACAGGTTTTAATGTTTTAAAAAATACCAGGGTTCCCACTCATCCTGGAAAACCTTGAAAACCTGGAAAATTGATGACAAATTTTCCAGTCCTTGAAAACACATGGAAAATGTCCTGGAAAATCTTGTAGTTGTCCTGGAAAATTAGTTTTTTAAAAAGTTCTTGGGTTTTTCTTTAGTCGAGACCAAAGAGTTTATCACTGACCTAAAACAATCACCATTAGTTGCAGAAAGTGCGATGTTCAGGAATGCTGAGTTTTGACACGTGAGAGTAGTATTTTTTTCAATGGTGATGTTTAGTCTTGTTTTCTTTTACAGATAAAATGAGCCAAAAAGAGATTTATCTCAGACTGAAAAGTCCCACAAGAAGGATGCAATACTAATGCAATACTAGAAATTGCTGTTAAGGCATGACCATTGGACAGTGAAATGCTCATTGGGTCAGCAGGGTCAGACAAAAACAGGTGGATAAGAAAAGACACGTTAACTGCAAAAGAATGAAGAATTAAGGTGAAGAATTAATGTGAGACCATCAGAAACCCTTTAGTCTTCAGTGCCACCATTTTCCAGAACTTCAACCTACCTGGATTCTCCAGGAGTGCGAGGTGTCAGGATCTCAGAGACTTGGATTAGGTAAAGAATCCTAAAAAATGCCCCCCATTTAAGAATCGCATACTGAATTGTAGTAAAATACAAGAACGCGCATTTAAAATCATTCTTGTCGGTTATTGGCTGGAGCGTGTTTATTATGATTCGTGGTCCAGGCTGCACCAGGTAGTTTTTATTGCTGTTTTCGGAGCTTGTGGCGACTACAGAGACCGCATTTTTTTACAGTGTGTTCAGGGGACAGGCAGCTAGCGGATAGTGAGGAGATGTTTGCTGTATGAGACAAAAAATGTTTTGGCCTAAAAACGCGTGACATCGCTTAGAGCAACCTTTAAGTAATGACAATAAACTATGGAATCTTGTTTTCGCCACTGAATAATAAATAAAAAATGTTAGCCTAATTGCAACTTTTTATCTCACAAGTCTAAATATTTTTCTTACAATTGCGAGTTTACATAATTGTGATATAAGCTTGCAATTGCCAGGAAAAAAAGTCAGAATTGCGAGTTTATATCATGCTATTCTGACCTTTTTTTTTTTGCAATTATTATTTTTTTCTGGCATTTGACAGTTTATATCTTGCGATTCTTACTTTGTTTCTTAGAATTGTGAGATATAAACTTGCAATTGCGAGAAAAAAAATCAGAATAGCGAGATAAAAAGTAAAAGTAAGTCGTAATTACCTTTTTTTTTTAACGGACACAATCTTCCATAGTCATAATGTTTGATTGAGAGCTCATATTAAAAACTGATTTTATAGTTAAGTCATGGCAATAAAACTTTTAAAGGTGCCCTAGATTCAAAAATTAATTTACCTCGGCATAGTTAAATAACAAGAGTTCAGTACATGGAAATATACAGTAGTCTAAACTCCATTGTTTCTTTTTATTAAATCCATTTGTTTAAAAGACCTCAGAAGAACAGGTGAATCTCAACATAACACCGACTGTTACGTAAAGTCAGGATCATTAATATGATGACCCCAATATTTGCATATGCCAGCTCATGTTCCCAACATTATGAAAGGCATTACACAAGGGCAGCCAGTATTAACGTCTGGATGTGCACAGCTATCATCAGATAGGTAAGCAAGTAAAGAAAAGCGAAAAATGGCAGTGGGAATAATAACTGACATGATCCATGATATATGATATTTTTAGTGATATTTGTGAATTGTCTTTCTAAATGTTTCGTTAGCATGTTGCTAATGTACTGTTAAATGTGGTTAAAGTTACATCGTTTCTTATGTATTCACGGAGACAAGAGCCGTCGCTATTTTCATTTTAAACACTTGCAGTCTGTAATGCATAAAACAACTTCATTCATTATAAATCTCTCCAACAGTGTAGCATTAGCCGTTAGCCACGGAGCACATCCTAAACTCATTCAGAATCAAATGTAAACATCAAAATAAACACTGATTACACGATAGACTGTGCATGACGAACACTTTGTAAAGATCCATTTGAGTTATATTAGTGTTTGAACTTTTTTATGTTGTTTAAGGCAAGCGCAAGCTCTTGGGGTGTGGACACCAGATTTAAGGGCCAACACCCTGAATCGGCTCATTTCTAATTATGCCCCAAAATAGGCAGTAAAAAAATGAATTTAAAAAAATCTATGGTATTTGAGCTGAAACTTCACAGACCCAGGGGACATTAGACTTATATTAATCTTTTTAAAAAAAGTTCTAGGGCACCTTTAGATTAGAGAGCAATTATTACTTTAGGGCATAATCCCATCTTTTATTCCCATTGTTGTAAAATTGAAAATTTCCTGGAAAAGTCCTGGAAAATGATTGCTGAAAAAGAATGGGAACCCTGAATACTTAAATACAGTTTTAAAAATCATATGCACTCATTTTTTTTAATGTAAAAGAACTTTTAATGTTAAATATTTACGGTTTCCATAGTGTGATTTTTGATGACACTGAATTCAATTAGGGTCAAACTGACCCACATCATAAAAACTACACAGATTTTCAACATAATTCAGGTTTTTTTTTGTTTTTTTTTTATGACGAAACTTTTGACAAAACGTCACATTATTTTAGCAAAATGGGTTTGCAAACATTGATTCATGTTGACACTTGAAGCACACTAGTGTATACTTATCTAGAAACTACTACTAGAATCACTTGTGGAATATCAGGAGATGATGGAAACAGCTGGCTAAAGCTGTGAAGGTGACTCAAAAAAGTCATTTGTGTAATAAAATCTACCATTACATTAGCAACCGATGTGTTGTAGATAAATATAGAAGCCCGGTGACCGGTGCATTCAGACGTAACAGACGACCCTGTTTAATCACTCCACCTGTGCAGGTCTGCCTGTCTGGAGAATCAAAGCCATAAATAGAGCCCAGGACTTTCTCTAGGCGTGACAGGAAGTGCTGGCTCGCAGCGAGCGACCGCTGATGGCTAAGTGGCTGTCAGAATGGTGACCATCATGCTTCTGATTTTGGGGGTCCATCTGGTTATGGGTCGCCCCCTCAGGTGAGCAACAAATGGGACCCCAGATGGTGATTCCCTCTCCCTGTGTGCAGCCATATCCTGGTCCAGTGTAGCACAAATGACCTCTTCCTCTTTCTGTCTGATACGGATTTTTGGATTAAATCCTTGGAAAGGGTTTTGACTTAGATATTGAGTATGTTTGGATATTCCTGCTATGCTTTATAAATATATATATATATATATATATATATATATATATATATATATATATATATATATATATATATATATCACGAAAGCGAAAGTAAAACGCAAGCATGCATTTAAACGCAATTTCAATTTTGAAAGTGGCTCCCTGATACATGCAAATATCTCCCAATATGAAAGCTATCATAGGCTTGTAAGTTGTATAGTTGTAAGCATCTCTCAGCTCTGTATCATGCTTGAAGAAAAATTTGGTCTGTATTTGCACTTTGAATATTGAGAGAGTACTTTGATTATGGTTGCACTTGTTGTTTGCACTTAAGACTAAGGGAAAACTGTGTCATTAATTTTTATTTATGCTGTTTTTATTTCTATGATCAATTTGTGGAAAGGAGCTCATTTAGGAGGTCAAACGTTCTCATATGAAATCATTTGTACAAAATATTGGATCAAAAATGAAAAATAACTGTTTATTGAGTTGATAACTGGATGGCTCCTGCTGAATTAAACATGATTTGACCCTGAAGCTGCAATCTCCTTCACTGTTTGACTCGTTGCCTAATGTTACAACGTTTTTACATGAAATTAGATTAAAAATAGGATTTAACCGAGGTGATAATTAGACGCCGTTCTCTTAACTAAATGTGCAATCTAATGAGGTCATGTGATAATAACTGTGTATCATACTTCTGTTTGCAACAATTATCACTGCGTAGCATTTTACATACTATTTTTTGAAAGTAGTCAGCAGTATATACTGCTCAGTATGCAGTGCTATTCCATTCAGAACATATGCGTTGATTCTGTCCATGCAAGCAAGCATATTTTGTTTGCATGCACATCATGTTTTATGTTTATATTTATATCCATCCTGTATTCTGTCCATATTGTGTACTTAAACGTGTTTCATATTTGCGTGTTGAGTGTCTGGTTGTTTGAGATTGCATGCTAACACGCTGTCACGCGAGTGTTGTGATTTGTTGCTGCAGTCGGCTGGAGTTAGCCATAACGTGGCACTTCATCACACGGCTCTACAGGGCGGCTGTCGCATAGGTGGCGATAAGTCAGCAAATATGGCCACGCTGGGGCTGGAAATAGCTCTGTGTGCATGTCTCAAAGCCTGCTCGAAGAGCCGCTCGCATATAAACGCTCAAGAAATGAACTGAGGATGCTTCGTAGTTACAACAAATCGCTTATCAATGCTTTTCATTTTCTTCTCATGGCATCACGAGTAAATGTTATGCTGGCAGCCTCACACGCTTCTGATGTTAAAGAAGACTCACGCTCTATCGCCGTATCTGTCGTTCTTACAATGTCCTCAACAACACACATGATTTGAGGAATCATTCATGTTTGGAGCTTTAATACTTACTTTGAGTTATATTACTAGTGATGCTTGACTTAGTAAACAATTTCTAATAATAGTGGTTCAAAAGGTTCTCAGTTTAAATTTATTGCGTGTTTTGATATTTCTCATCAGTAGGAAATCCTCGCGGCGTTGTAACTACGATTCCGTTTCATCCATTTCCTATCTCAGTTTGCAATAAAGAGCTCAGCCATGCTGATAGTGTGAACTCCACCAGCGTAATCTACTGCATTCATCACATTAATATAGATGCGCACATGATCACACATTCACACACGCTGCTGCATGATTTAAACAGTCATATGCTATGGCACAGCTTTTTATTCAATAACACACACACACATAGTAGAGAGAGAGAGAGAGAGGGAGTCGTCCTGGGATGGGGTTCCTCGACACTCATAAAAGACTGGTTAATAATTTAAACCAATATTGTAAAAAGGGGAAGGGAGAGGAGCAGCGGGCTGAAAACACTGCTGCTCTCAATGAAGAGGAGCCCAATGAAGGCCTGTTGTCATTTTCCTTGTGTAGATCACTATATGTAGGCTCTGTGACCTCCTCGCTTCTTAATGCCTACATAAGCAGCTGTCTTCTAAGAACGCATTCTAACTGGAATGTGCTTGATTTGAAGCGCACTTCATACATATGATAATGTTGCTGAACTAACATCATACTCTAATAAGCATAAGTATATTGGGTTTCTTGATATATGCAGTTTTTAAATAATAAGGACACACAGATATTGGGTGCCAAAGACATTTTATACTATATATAAAAAACATAAACATAAAAAAGACACCCAATATTTGTAAGCACATACTTATGCTTATTACAGTATCATATATATATCTCAGAGTTAAACTGTCAGGAAAAAATAATCTTAATTATGTCAGGTAACACTTAAGCAAAACATGGTCAGGTCAAAGTGTCTGAAGAATTTTTGGGCATAATATGTCACAGTTTACATTATTTTGCTATATATATGCTATATATACAGTGGGTACGGAAAGTATTCAGACCCCCTTCAATTTTTCACTCTTTGTTATATTGCAGCCATTTGCTAAAATCATTTAAGTTCATTTTTTTTTTTCTCATTAATGTACACACAGCACCCCATATTGACAGAAAAACACAGAATTGTTGACATTTTTGCAGATTTATTAAAAAAGAAAAACTGAAATATCACATGGTCCTAAGTATTCAGACCCTTTGCTCAGTATTTAGTAGAAGCACCCTTTTGATCATGAGTCTTTTTGGGAAAGATGCAACAAGTTTTTCACACCTGGATTTGGGGATCCTCCTTTCCTTGCAGATCCTCTCCAGTTCTGTCAGGTTGGATGGTAAACGTTGGTGGACAGCCATTTTTAGGTCTCTCCAGAGATGCTCAATTGGGTTTAAGTCAGGGCTCTGGCTGGGCCATTCAAGAACAGTCACAGAGTTGTTGTGAAGCCACTCCTTCGTTATTTTAGCTGTGTGCTTAGGGTCATTGTCTTGTTGGAAGGTAAACCTTCGGCCCAGTCTGAGGTCCTGAGCACTCTGGAGAAGGTTTTCATCCAGGATATCCCTGTATTTGGCCGCATTCATCTTTCCCTCGATTGCAACCAGTCGTCCTGTCCCTGCAGCTGAAAAACACCCCCACAGCATGATGCTGCCACCACCATGCTTCACTGTTGGGACTGTATTGGACAGGTGATGAGCAGTGCCTGGTTTTCTCCACACATACAGCTTAGAATTAAGGCCAAAAAGTTCTATCTTGGTCTCATCAGACCAGAGAATCTTATTTCTCACCATCTTGGAGTCCTTCAGGCGGGCTTTCATGTGTCTTGCACTGAGGAGAGGCTTCCGTCGGGCCACACTGTCATAAAGCCCCGACTGGTGGAGGGCTTCAGGGATGGTTGACTTTCTACAACTTTCTCCCATCTCCCGACTGCATCTCTGGAGCTCAGCCACAGTGATCTTTGGGTTCTTTTTTACCTCTCTCACCAAGGCTCTTCTCCGCCGATAGCTCAGTTTGGCCGGACGGCCAGCTCTAGGAAGGGTTCTGGTCATCCCAAACGTCTTCCATTTAAGGATTATGGAGGCCACTGTGCTCTTAGGAACCTTAAGTGCAGCAGAAATTTTTTTGTAACCTTGGCCAGATCTGTGCCTTGCCACAATTCTGTCTCTGAGCTCTTCAGGCAGTTCCTTTGACCTCATGATTCTCATTTGCTCTGACATGCACTGTGAGCTGTAAGGTCTTATATAGACAGGTGTGTGGCTTTCCTAATCAAGTCCAATCAGTATAATCAAACACAGCTGGACTCAAATGAAGGTGTAGAACCATCTCAAGGATGATCAGAAGAAATGGACAGCACCTGAGTTAAATATATGAGTGTCACAGCAAAGGGTCTGAATACTTAGGACCATGTGATGATTCAGTTTTTCTTTTTTAATAAATCTGCAAAAATTCTGTGTTTTTCTGTCAATATGGGGTGCTGTGTGTACATTAATGAGGAAAAAAAAAACGAACTTAAATGATTTTAGCAAATGGCTGCAATATAACAAAGAGAGAAAAATTTAAGGGGGTCTGAATACTTTCCGTATCCACTGTATATGTATATCACACATTTTTCTGCAATTAATTGTGATTAATCACACCCAACATTAAGGTTTTTAATATATTTTTATATTGTAATAATTTCACATTCAATCTCCAAATTAATGTAGAAACAACAGGTAGAAACAGGTAGGAAATATACCGAAATTTAATAGTTACCAAACACTTTACAGTTTTCGCTGCATAAATTAGCCTTTATGTTAAAGTTATTAAGTCAAGAGCAGAAAGTGATTTTCTCTTTGTCTTTTGTTTGATTAACATTAATGACAGACAGCAGTAGGTTTATTAGGCTGCTGTCACTTTAAGACCTGACACACATGACACGGATATGCCACGCATCCCATTTTCATAAGACTTTACATTCATTTTTAACTCATTTAAGACCGTGCTTATGAGGATACTCGACAAAACGAGCATTTTGGTATAATTTTTGTCTGTTTTTGTCCTTTCAAGCGTGAAAGACAACTCAATGTATAGCATATATTTTTATTTATTATTATTGTTTTTTTGTTTATCAAATGCATTCTGGAATTACCAAATACATGCTGCATTAGAGAACAGCATTTAGGTTTGAAAAGACATGTGGCTGAGTTAATAAAGCCCTGAATTTTCATATTTTGATAACCTGTTCCTTTAAAATACTGCCTGCGGCAGCAGCTCACTAGGTTTTGGACTTAACGCAAACTGTTAATGAGATCATTGATTCAAACGTTGATCATTCCTCTTATAACGTCTACAGAATGTGCAACCTACACGGACGCGCTTTAATTTACAGATACATAGAGACCCATTGGCTTTATAGACTCGGGCTTGTGTATATGAGGAGAGGAGAGAGCGAGGAACAGCATCTCGAGGGCCTGCCTATTAAATTTCCAATCAGACGCTGGCAGTGAGATGGCAACCATAAAACACAGATTCCCCTGGTGAAACAAGCCAACTGAAAGAAAGGCCATTCTGAGTATTTCTTGGTGCCAGGCTAAAGCGAGAAGAGTGTGTAAGGGGGTGGGCGAGAAGCGTGGGGTATGTGAAGTGTTAAAATTTGAGTCGTAGCTTCAAGAACAGGAAGTGCTTTGCCATTCGGTTTTTGTTGGTTTGAGAGGCGGCAGGCGGTAATCACTGGCGACCAGCGTGCCACGTCCTGTCCTCATCATCCACACGTCTCCCTCTGCGCAGATTAGGACTTAATCGCACTAATTGAGTCACCAGATGGATTTTTAAAAGGCTGGAAAATCAAAATGGCTCTGTACTCATTAGTATCTTCAGCTTGTATAAAGACACGTATGATAGTGCAGAATATTTACAGTGGCAACAAAGCGTGTGTGCAAATTTTAATTGTGTAGTTTGATGATTGCTTCTGAGGTTCTGAAGTATATTTGAAATCATTAAAGATAACGTGAACGCAATTTGCAATGCAATTAACTTGCATATTGTGCTGTATTTTTACATGTAACAGAAAATTCAGATGGAAATAATGTGGAGCAGGAGTTCAGTTCAGCAGTTGGGAATTGATTGGATTGTGAAATGTATTAGTGCTGTTTACTAAGTCAAGCATCACTATTGCTATTGTTCATACTGTACCAAGCGTTAGTAATTTAAAACATTCTATCTTTTTACAGATGAATAATGTGCATTTATGAAGAAAGTAAATAGAGTGAGTTTTGATTGCATGAAAATCTGTCTATTTGTCCCTCTCAATGGTGGCTTTGACCTCTGACCCCTGGTTCAGTGATTGACCCTTTTGCAGTTCTACCTTTGTACATTTCTACCCACAATTCAACATCAATTTTCAGCGTATTGATTTCAAGCTGAGGTACGAGCCTAGCCTGGTGGGTGGTGTTTCGGTTAAAAGTGTTTCTTGGCTGTCAATAGGCCGCGTCCGACACACACTGAGGGAAAAATATTTTCCTCGTGCCACACTTCAGTGTCGTGATGCTGGGTCTGTATTGATTCAGGTTAATTACTTTTAATAGAACTCACTGTCAGGGCTGTTTACAAAGAGACTGTCTTCACCATATGTGTAGCGCTGCTTGGGTTTTGTTTATGTGCAATTGATTATCTTGTGGAAAGCTGTGTAATGATTTTATTGGCCTTAAGAAGTTAAAGCAATCACTTAAATGAGATTTTTTTTAAACTAGATTTAAAAAATAAAATAAATTGTGTGTGTGTGTGTGTGTGTGTGTGTGTGTGTGTGTGTGTGTGTGTGTGTGTGTGTATGTATGTATGTATGTATATATATATATATATATATATATATATATATATATATATATATATATATATATATATATATATATATATATATATATATATATATATATATATATATATATATATATATATACAATTTATTTTATTTTTTAAATATATTTTTAATATATATATATATATATATATATATATATATATATATATATATATATATATATATATACATACACAATTTATTTTATTTTTAAATATATTTTAATATATATATATATATATATATATATATATATATATATATATATATATATATATATATATATATATATATATATATATATATATAGTTTAAAAATGTATATATATCTAAATAAATTAAATGAATCTCCAAATTAATGTAGAAACAACATAAAGACAGTTTATTTTAAATATTTGATCTAATAGGTAGGAAATTTATACAGAAATTGAATAAAGTCATCAAACACTTCACAGTCTTCGCTGCATTTATTACAAATTATTAATCCTCATTAAAGCTACAAAAATTATTGAGTCAAGAGCAGTGAGTGATTTTCTCTTTGTCTTTTTTTCTTTGATTAACATTAATGACAGACAGCAGCAGGTTTATTAAGCTGCTGTCACTTTAAGAAGTGACGCACAACACGTATCTCACAACTCCTTACAGTTATTTAAGACTTTATTTAACTCATTTAAGATTGTACTTACAAGGATACTCAACAAAGTGGGCATTTTGGCATAATTTCTGTTTTGTCCATTCAAGAGCAAAAGAGAACTGTCTGAAGCGGCTTTCTGTACATGAGCCGTGTGTCTGTCACACATACAGGAGAGCACACCAGTGCTCTTTTTTGCATGTTATTGCACTTGAATGGTTTAATAGAACTTGAATGAATGATAGCGTGATCATATAATGTCACTCTAAATAAAGGATTACAGGGAAAAATGGATGCTGCTTTAATTGCGTTAATTTTTAACAAGTTAAACGTTAACACGTTAATTTTAACAGCACTAATATATATATGTGTGTATATATACCCGATATATATATATATATATATATATATATATATATATATATATATATATATATATATATATATATATATCTATCGGGTTTGTGTGTGTGTGTATGTATATATATATATATATATATATATATATATATATATATATATATATATATATATATATATATATATATATATATATATATATATATACACACACACACAAACCCGATTTCAAAAAAGTTGGGACACTGTACAAATTGTGAATAAAAACAGAATGCAATGATGTGGAAGTTTCAAATTTCAATATTTTATTCAGAATATAACATAGATGACATATCAAGTGTTTAAACTGAGAAAATGTATCATTTTAAGGGAAAAATATGTTGATTTTAAATTTCATGGCATCAACACATCTCAAAAAAGTTGGGACAAGGCCATGTTTACCACTGTGTGGCATCCCCTCTTCTTTTTATAACAGTCTGTAAACGTCTGGGGACTGAGGAGACAAGTTGCTCAAGTTTAGGAATAGGAATGTTGTCCCATTCTTGTCTAATACAGGCTTCTAGTTGCTCAACTGTCTTAGATCTTCTTTGTCGCATCTTCCTCTTTATGATGTGCCAAATGTTTTCTATGGGTGAAAGATCTGGACTGCAGGCTGGCCATTTCAGTGCCCGGATCCTCCTTCTACGCAACCATGATGTTGTAATTGGTGCAGGATGTGGTCTGGCATTGTCATGTTGGAAAATGCAAGGTCTTCCCTGAAAGAGACGACGTCTGGATGGGAGCATATGTTGTTCTAGAACTTGGATATACCTTTCAGCATTGATGGTGCCTTTCCAGATGTGTAAGCTGCCCATGCCTATGCACTCATGCAACCCCATACCATCAGAGATGCAGGCTTCTGAACTGAGCGCTGATAACATCTTGGGTTGTCCTTGTCCTCTTTAGTCCGGATGCCAGAGAAAACGCTTGCGCTTCTGGATCATGTTTAGATATGGCTTCTTTTTTGACCTTTTGGAGTTTTAGCCGGCAACGGCGAATGGCATGGTGGATTGTGTTCACCGACAATGTTTTCTGGAAGTATTCCTGAGCCCATGTTGTGATTTCCATTACAGTAGCATTCCTGTATGTGATGCAGTGCCGTCTAAGGGCCCGGAGATCACGAGCATCCAGTATGGTTTTCCGGCCTTGACCCTTACGCACAGAGATTGTTCCAGATTCTCTGAATCTTTGGATGATATTATGCACTGTAGATGATGATAACTTCAAACTCTTTGCAATTTTTCTTTTCTCTGAGAAACTCCTTTCTGATATTGCTCCACTATTTTTCACCGCAGCATTGGGGGAATTGGTGATCCTCTGCCCATCTTGACTTCTGAGAGACACTGGCACTCTAAGAGGCTCTTTTTATACCCAATCATGTTGCCATTTGACCTAATAAGTTGCAAATTGGTCCTCCAGCTGTTCCTTATATGTACATTTATCTTTTCCAGCCTCTTATTGCTACCTGTCCCAACTTTTTTGGAATGTGTAGCTCTCATGAAATCCAAAATGAGCCAATATTTGGCATGACATTTCAAAATGTCTCACTTTCAACATTTGATATGTTATCTACATTCTATTGTGAATAAAATGTAAGTTTATGAGATTTGTAACTTATTGCATTCCCTTTTTATTCACAATTTGTACAGTGTCACAACTTTTTTTGGAATCGGGTTTGTGTATCTATATATATATATATATATATATATATATATATATATATATATATATATATATATATATATATATATATATATATATATATCCATATATGTATATCCATATATGTATATCCATCACAAAAATATACTTGTCTTCAAGCACACATGTTCACATTAGGGCACAAAACCCATTCAGCTACACACACCTGCCACGGGGCGCGTGTATATCACTACCTCGCTGTTAAACAACCTTGTTGCCAATATGCAGTCAATCACGATGCATGAGATCTGTGCTACTGTGAAATCGAGAGTAATGACGCAGGTCAGCGGCGGCCCGTGTGCCGTAAATGGAGGCTCAACCAGGGTGACCCTTAACACACCGAGATAAATGAGCCCTGGAGCAGCAGCATAAGCAGCATAAGGCTCCAGCCATGTGATCAAATAGTGTAATAGAGATTCTTAGCATGTGCACTGCATTAAAAGTGTCATACTCATTTTAGTAGCATTTCCCAAGCCCCCCACCCTTGAGCTCCACTTAAAACCTAGTGAGCAGAATTTTAAGGCCTTATGGGTGTGCTCACACTGTAAAGTCTGTTCCAAAAGTTCCAAATATATACATATATTATGGTGGCTGAGAGAGCTCAACATGCTGCAACTGAAGAAAACACATAAAAATAGAAAAAACAACAGAAAATTAAGAAAACATTGTGCTGCAAATACTCACAACGCTACCAAATACAGAAATGCGCTGCAAATACTCAACACACATACAATCAGGATGTTAAAATAACCAAGAAACTCACCTTTCAGGTCATCGACAACAGCACTGTCACATAGAAATTAAACAATAAGCATTTGTGTTTCTGTATTTGGTTGCGTTGTGAGTATTTGCAGTGTGTTTCTGTATTTGGTTGCATTGTTAGTATTTCCAGTGTGTTTCTGTATTTGGTTGCGTTGTGAGTATTTTCCATTGTGTTTCTGTATTTGGTTGCGTTGTGAGTATTTGCAGTGTGTTTCTGTATTTGGTTGTGTTGTGAGTATTTGCAGCACATGTCTGTATTTGGTTGCGTTGTGAGTATTTGCAGTGTGTTTCGGTATTTGGTTGCATTGTTATTATTTCCAGTGTGTTTCTGTATTTAGTTGCGTTGTGAGTATTTGCAGCGTGTTTCTGTATTTGGTTGTGTTGTGAGTATTTTCAGTGTGTTTCGGTATTTGGTTGCATTGTTATTATTTCCAGTGTGTTTCTGTATTTGGTTGCATTGTGAGTATTTGCAGTGTGTTTCGGTATTTGGTTGCATTGTTAATATTTCCAGTGTGTTTCTGTATTTGGTTGCGTTGTGAGTATTTGCAGTGTGTTTCGGTATTTGGTTGCATTGTTATTATTTCCAGTGTGTTTCTGTATTTAGTTGCGTTGTGAGTATTTGCAGCGTGTTTCTGTATTTGGTTGTGTTGTGAGTATTTGCAGCATGTTTCTGTATTTAGTTGCGTTGTGAGTATTTTCAGTGTGTTTCGGTATTTGGTTGCATTGTTATTATTTCCAGTGTGTTTCTGTATTTGGTTGCGTTGTTAGTATTTCCAGTGTGTTTCGGTATTTGGTTGCATTGTTATTATTTCCAGTGTGTTTCTGTATTTAGTTGCGTTGTGAGTATTTGCAGCGTGTTTCTGTATTTGGTTGTGTTGTGAGTATTTGTAGCATGTTTCTGTATTTGGTCGCATTGTGAGTATTTGTAGCATGTTTCTGTATTTGGTTGGGTTGTGAGTATTTGCAGCACATGTCTGTATTTGGTTGCGTTGTGAGTATTTGCAGTGTGTTTCGGTATTTGGTTGCATTGTTAATATTTCCAGTGCGTTTCTGTATTTGGTTGTGTTGTGAGTATTTCCAGTGTGTTTCTGTATTTAGTTGTGTTGTGAGTATTTGTAGCATGTTTCTGTATTTGGTCGCATTGTGAGTATTTGTAGCATGTTTCTGTATTTGGTTGGGTTGTGAGTATTTGCAGCACATGTCTGTATTTGGTTGCGTTGTGAGTATTTGCAGTGTGTTTCGGTATTTGGTTGCATTGTTATTATTTCCAGTGTGTTTCTGTATTTAGTTGCGTTGTGAGTATTTGCAGCGTGTTTCTGTATTTGGTTGTGTTGTGAGTATTTTCAGTGTGTTTCGGTATTTGGTTGCATTGTTATTATTTCCAGTGTGTTTCTGTATTTGGTTGCATTGTGAGTATTTGCAGTGTGTTTCGGCATTTGGTTGCATTGTTAATATTTCCAGTGTGTTTCTGTATTTGGTTGCATTGTGAGTATTTGCAGTGTGTTTCGGTATTTGGTTGCATTGTTAATATTTCCAGTGTGTTTCTGTATTTGGTTGTGTTGTGAGTATTTCCAGTGTGTTTCTGTATTTGGTTGAGTTGTGAGTATTTGCAGCACATGTCTGTATTTGGTTGCATTGTATTTGCAGCATTTTGTCAAACAGATGATGTTTTCTTAATTTGCTGTTTTTTTTTTTTCTATTTGCATGTGTGGTTTTTTGGCACTAGAAAAAGTCATAATTTATTTTTTTTGTGATGATTTTCCACCCTCTGACTCTGTCTAATTTTGGTACTCTACCTTTAAGACTACTGTATGATCTCTGTTATGATTGGTGGACTTGTGAATGGCGGGTCTAGCTGCTGAATACTGAACAGGTGTTGATTATGTAAATGTTGGTGGTTGTATGGTAATGAGCTCATTGTTGTGTTGTCATAATAATAATGATTTCTAATTGAGCCGTATGGTTTTGTTTCTGTAGAATGTTCTGGAAGAACTGACGTGGGAGTTTTGAGTTCTGAACGTTACTTTGTCGCCAAGTGCATCAAACTATTTTACTTTGAAAGAGCAAGAAAATGACCCGATAAGTGTTTTTCTGTCCGTGTTGCTCTCAGAACACTTTATCTCTGTTATTTACGGCTCTCAGGTTTCTTCTACATCAGGCTGGATTAAAGGCCTTATTAGGATTCTTGGTGTTTATCCCGTTCTGATCTCCTGAGCCGCTGTACCATCCCAGCCTGTTCTTCATCACACTGGGCACCTCAGGAACGAGTAAAGAATCTGGTTTTAATAAAAATATATTTAGCTGAATATTGTTAAATTACTGATAATTATTCAATATGATTGTTCATATACTGGAAAACAAAGCAAATTCTGGCAAATGAAATGTATAAATGAAAAACAAAAGATACCAGAATGGGTAACAGGTTTGCAAATGTTGGTTTATAGTTATTGATAGAGCTGTATATTAAATTTAAGGATGACAAATTGCTTTATTTATTTATTTATTTATACAATAACTATAAAAACAGCATTTTGATTAAAAACAGCTTGGTGGATGCATTCAACATATAAGAAGTATAAGAAGTGTGTAAAAAATTGTGGAAAAAGTCTGTAAAAATTGATTAAATTGGATGAGAATAAATCACATTAATACCCAGATATTAAATGAATGAAATACAAATGTACTGTTTTTTTTTTAACTATGTATTTTATTTATAAAATCAATAAAAAAATGACAGATTCAATTGATCGTGTATGAAAAATGTTCACAGAAGTCCCTGAGTGACATTTTCATTTGTTAATGTTTTAGTAATAATATATTTAGCTAAATATTGTTAAATAGCTGAAATATGATTCTTCCATGTGTTCAATTTACTGGAAAACAATATGAAAAGCATGTTGATTTGACTAGATTTCTCTAATTTGCTTCTAAATGTCAATTTGAAAATCGCTGGTTGCAAATTTTAAGTAATTTCAGAGCAAATGCATATATATCAAATCAAATCTAAATATTTTTTCAGCTACATCACCCAGCTCTAGTAGGAAGACTTTTCCCACCACAGTTTCCGCATCTTCTGCATTTGCATGCCTGGATGTTTGCGCTCAGTTACTCGCCATAAATATGCGGTTAACAGTGTTCATGAAAAAACAATGAAGTGGCACCAGCCACGAGCGTAAACAAATAACCAAGACGCTGCATTATTGATAGGGCGCATGCCGCATGCAATTTAAGCTCCAGGTCTCTCTCCCAGGGTTGTGTTTCAGGAGCAGGCAGCGGTTACACGGCACCAAACGCAGGTTGCCTGCCGGAGGAAACAGCTTGCAGGGATTTGAGCGTCTCTTTACGTGGGCGGATGGGGTTGGCAGTAGAGACGGGGCAAACTTGTGCCAGGTTTCTCTGCCTGACAGATGTAATCTCGGCAGCGTGGCACCAGGTGTACCTGCTACACAAACACCGCTGCGCTTGTCTGAGTCGAGAGCTGCCATCACCTGTTGTCCGTCTGACATTTATGTCCACTATCGTAGTACGTTATTGCATGAAGACGATTCTAAACAGGGCTTTTTCATGTTCACATGAGGAGGTCAAAATGCTTTATTATACATACACACACTTACAAATATATATTATCCAGAAAACTTTTTTTATCGGTTTCCACAAAAATATTAGCAGCACAACTGTTTTTCAGCATTGATAATGATAATCATAAATGTTTCTTGAGCAGCAAATCAGCATATTAGAATGATTTCTGAAGGATCATGTGACACTGAAGACTGGAGTAATGATGCTGAAAATTTAGCTTTGATCACAGAAATAAATTACATTTTACAATATGTTCACATAGAAAACCGTTATTTTAAATTGATATAATATTTCACAATTTTACTGCTTTACTCTATTTTTAATCAAATAATTGGTGAGAATAAGAAAACAAAAAAAAATCTGTAATGTATTTAATATTAACATTTTTATTCAGTCTATATTTTACAAATATTATACATAGATATTCATCACAATTTTCACAATTCTTGCAAATTAAATTTATAAATGGATTACAAAATATACCAGAATGGGTAACAGGGTCACAGATTCTGATTGATAAACCTGTATTTTAAATGTAAGAATAACATTTTGTTTGATTATTTGTTTTATAATAACTTGTGTTGGTTGAAGTCAGCTCAACAAATTGTGTAAAAACTAGGGATACACCGATATGAAAATAACGATAATTCTTTATATTTGAAAGCCGATAACCAATATATATTGGCTGATAAATCTAAATCCAAATTTTTGTATAATTTGAGAGCCTGATTACAAAATCAAAAATCTCACTATTAAAAGCCATGTTCCAAGCACGCACCGATATGAACATTTTGGCCGATACCGATAATTCTTTATATTTGAAAGCCGATAACCGATATATTGGCCGATAAATTGAAATTGATTACAATTGATTGTCTCAGCTGAAGGAAATAATCCATTATTTAGCAGGTTTAATATATTGGCCAAATTTTCTTATCTGGCCTATAACGATAACATTAAAAATCAACATATATCGGCCGATATCGATATGGTGGCCGATATATCGTGCATCCCTAGTAAAATCTAAGAAGACTGGATGCTGTAAAAGTGTTACAATGATTCGTTTTGAGGGATGTTTCATTTGTTTAGGACAGGACATTTGTTACATATGTTATTTTGTAATTAATTTAAATGAAACACAATAATAGATACACATTATGTCAAAATTATAATACTCTTATGATTTGAATTGTTAAGTCTTTAATTGTTAAAACATGACATGTTAATTTTATGGTAAATACATTTATCATGCATATCAAATGTCTCTCGCTCATTTGAATTGTATATTTATTGCTTTAAAATAGTAATTATTCATGGAAAGTGCTTTGAATATAGGCATATCATTCGTACCAACAGATGATGATTGAGCGCATGCTACGCTAGCTGTCCACGTCCCAGCGATCACATCAGACTCGCTACGATTCATTTGCTGTACGTTAGCTTACACAGCTGCTGCACACATTTTAAAACTCGAGCTACAGTTCCCTTGACGCTACAACTGATGGCTGTGGGTTTTTTTTGCAGTGCATGATTTTTGCCATCAAATATTTTCACCCTTGAAAGCTATACCGTAAACCCAACTAATTGCATCTCCATTGGTTTAACAGAACCCGCTGCCGACGTTACGGACAGATTTGCATAGCGCACATTAAAACCGGTGGTTGATTTGCATACCATCACTCTGGAACCTGCCGGCTTTAGGAGGACTGTGAGAGATGATGGTGTGTTTATCTGGAGGGGTCGTAGCGCCAGTTCCTCTGCTGTCTTACCTCCAGGCATCCATCTGCAGATGTGAACCGCTGAGAGACCATGTGGCTGTTTGTTCACGCGCGCACACTAACACACACACGCACAAACGCACGAGCGCATGCTGAGAGAAAGAAGCCATTATGTCTATTACTGCAGTGCACTGTGGCAGCGGTGGACGGCACACTCCAAGAGATCAGTGTGTTGGCCACTCATGAAATGACCACATGTTGTGTGTTCTTACTAGCACAAAAGCCTCCAGGATGTGCACAGAATTGAGATTTGAGACACGTAGACTGTGCTTGGAATGGAATACTAGCTTATTGATTACTATAGTGGTGTAACGGTACACATATTTGGGCCGAAAATTTGATCTGCGATATGCATGTGTACATCGCTGTTTTCCCCTATGATGGAACAATATTGTTTATCAATATTAGGGCTTTCAATGTTTACGCATGCGTTATTAATTCAAAATTCTTAATGCGTTAAAATAATTTAACGCAAATACGTTACTGAAGCACACGAAATTGCATCATTGATGTAATTTACGTCATGCCGTTAGATGATCTTAGAAGTTGGTAGTTTATCACTGAGCATCTACTATGGCACAAGCACCTGTAACCCTTGTAGGCGGAAATTTCTATTCTAACCTGATTTTGCTTCTCTGTTTGCGATCAGATCATTTTTAAGCCACTAAGTTTTCAGTCCAGTGATCTAGAGCTGCACAATTAATCATTAAAAGATCTTGATCTCGATTCAAACACCCATGCGATCTCGTTCCTGAATGACAATGATTCGTCTGTGTATATTAAACCTTTGACAAAATCACACCGGAACATTCAAATCTGTGTTCGCACTGCTGCTGATCCAGAGAGAGCATGAAACAGCTTCACAAACAGTCTTTTCAACATCACAGTATGGTTGTGTCTGTTCAAATATTCAAATGATCACAGAAGCCCTGGGATAAAAGTTTATAGTTCAGATATAAACACTGATGTCTACAGTAGTGCTCAAAATCGAGCAAATCACCTTTTGAAAGTAATTTGGTGCTTCAAATAACGATTGTATTAATTATATCGTTATGCTTTTGGCGACAAGTGACTGTTAGAAAATGTATTTGTCATTGAATCATTCATTCAAAAGATTTGTTCAAAAAATGCTGATTCATCCAATAATATAAGAACTCAAAGAAGTGGAATATTTATGACTGAGTCATTGAATCATTGATTCATTCAAACTGATTTAAAAAAAAAAAATAATTCATAGCTGCAGCAATTAACATTTTGTCAGAACCTCTAATAAATTACATGTTATTTTGTTCAGTTTTTCTGTTCAGAATCGTGGGAGAAAATTGTGGTCTCTATTTGAAAAAAAAATGGTGTGATTCTCAATTTATCTTACAGTTCTACAATGATCCAGTAAGTGAATTCATTCAAACAATAAGTCCAAAATAGCGCTAATGTAAAGAAAACAAGGCTGATTAAATAATCAGAGATGGCAGAGAGACTCACATTGTGTTTTCAGTGAATTATTCATTCCAGTGTGTGTTTCACTTTAAAACACAAGCTCTGTTAAATTCTGTGATTATTCCTGAAGAGTGCGAGGCCTCACGCATCGCGCTGTGTGAAATACAGACTGAACATCCCACCGCTGTATAGCCAGATGATACATAAACTACGTTTCTCGGCTCGATAAAGCAAACCAGTGTCTCTCTAGTAAAGTTTTGATGGATGAGGATTGCAATCAAAGTAAAGACGATTGCAGAGATGTACAGGAGTCGTACAGTGAGCACGAGTGAGTCTGTTATATTGATGTGCAAACTAACCATGTATGTGTGCTCTCGACGCACTGGTTTCAGTACATTGTTTCCACACACATTCAGGGTAATGTTTTGTTTTAGTAATTCTGAATGGATTTGTGTACCCTAGTATATGCAGTCAAAGTCAAGATGGTTATTATTGGATGGTTTAGTTTTTTTTGCCATCTCCATGTAGTCCTGTTTGGTATCGCAACTTGACTTCTCTAAAATGTAAACAAACTTTTTTCTGTAATGTTTTTTATGGGTGGTTTGGTGCGCATAAATTTATGAATCATATGGACTCCTTATATCATTTGGTGTCCTTTTGGAGTCTCCATGTGTCCTTTTTGGAAAGACACCTAAATTTACCTTGAGAAAAGCTTTTTGTGAGAATCACCATTCAATATGATGGTTTACTTTGCTGGATATAGCAAGTGATGACAAAGTGAACGTGTTAAACAAGATAAATGGTAAATGATAAATGTATGCTTAATTTCATGAGAAGTACGCAATTAATCGTGATTAATCGCATCCTTTTTGTATGATTAATCGCGATTTAGTTGCACCCTTTGTATAATTAATCGCCTCCTTTTATAGATTAATCGTGATTAGTCACACCCTTCTTGTATGATTAATCGCTATTAGTTGCACCCTGTTTTGTATTATTGCGATTAATCGCACCCTTTTGTATGATTAATCGTGATTAGTTGCATTCTTTTTGTATGATTAATTGCGATTAGTTGCATCCTTTTTGTATGATTAATTGCGATTAGTCGCACCATTTTGTATGATTAATTACGATTAGTCGCACCCTTTGTATGATTAATCACGATTAGTCACACCCTTTTGTGTGATTAATCACGATTAATTGCACCTTTGTATGATTAATCGCGATTATTCACACCCCTTTGTATGATTAATCGCGATTAGTCGCACCCTTTTGTATGATTAATTGCGATTAGTCGCACCCTTTTTGTATAATTAATCCCCATTAATCACACCCTTTTTGTATGATTAATCGCGATTAGTCGCACCCTTTTGTATGATTAATCGCATTCAGTTGCACCCCTTGCATTTTGTATGATAATCGCGATTAGTCGCACCTTTTTGTATAATTAATCCCCATTAGTCACACCCTTTTGTATGATTAATCCCCATTAGTCACAGCCTTTTGTATGATTAATCGCGATTAGTCGCACCTTTTTGTATAATTAATCCCCATTAGTCACACCCTTTTGTATGATTAATCCCCATTAGTCACAGCCTTTTGTATGATTAATCGCGATTAGTCGCACCTTTTTGTATAATTAATCCCCATTAGTCACACCCTTTTGTATGATTAATCGCGATTAGTCGTGCGATTAGTCGCATTGCACCCTTTTGAGCGATTAATCGCGCACTTATCATGAAATTAAGCATACACCAATTCTCTTGTTTAACAAGTTCATTTTGTCATCATTTGCTAAAACTTGTAATCTATTGACAGCCCTAATCAATATACTTTGATAATATAATATAAAATATAATTTAAAAAAAAGGAAGGGCACAGAGTGAGCTGATACCAGATAAGTGCATGATCCAAGTCTTAAACATGAGACGGGCTTTATATTAAGCATAGTTTGTTCTGTAAACCACTATTTAAAAACATTGTTTGTTTTTTCCCCCTGCTGTACCAAAAACTTACCAAACTCAACTTCAAAACCGAGGTATCAGTATCATATAATGTTGCACCCCTACAAAATAAGGGTTATATTTGGTGAATATTTGCAGCATTCTTAGAATACATTCAACAAAAATAGTATATGTTGTATGGTAGTTTGCCAACACAGCATTTGCTTTTTTGTTTCCGACTGCAGCAGATTTAGTTTTCGCTGTTAATATTCTGCCCAGCTGAACCAATAAGACTATTAATATGAGCACAACAGCGGGAACATCGGCTCTGTTTGGCAGCCTCGACTACGAATGCGCTTTACTCGCCAACTCAACTTTTAGTGCCAAATGCTATTGTGTAAACATAACTACATTGATTTTGATACTGATGTAAACAATCACGCTGCTCTAAAGGCCAGCAGACGTTCTCCAGAGGATAGAAAGATCTCTCACATTCTCTCTACTTCTGTCTTTGTCTCTGTGGATGGATTCTCTGCCAGCTCCACAATGCCAGAGTTGTTTATTGATTACTGGCACACCTGAGCATCTTGTAAACACTGTTGCTAGAGTTTGCAGTAGAAATTAGAGACACCAAACTCTGGTGTTCATGAGCAGATGGTTTACAGCAGCCTGAGGCTAACGTCACTAACTGTTAAAGTTCAGTGTGTGCTTCGTCCTGCAGTGCTTGTTGAAGAGAAGTGTGCTGTTACTTTATTAAAGAATCAATTTTCACCTGCTGGATGAAAATAAAAAAATCTCACTGACTTGCATTAAAGAAGGGACTCGAGCCAACCACCTAGTAACTACCTAGCAACCAGCTTAGAAGCGTACTTTAACCTGCTCAGAATATGCTTTAGAACAACATTCTGGCAACTTATCCTAGTGACGGCAACTTTTGCATATGTCAATATTAATTAATTGATTTAATAGTTTTAATTAATTAATTAATTACTTATATGTTTTTATCTAAACTATTTATAAAAAATAAAAATGTATTTATTTATTTTTTATATTTATTTATTTATAACTGTTATTTAAATAAATAAAAACAGATTTATAAATGATTTATACATTTTTATTTAAATTTAGTTACATTTTATATACATATTTATGTATTATTTATAAATCAGTTTTTATTTAAATAAATAAATAAATATGTATTTATAAATCAGTTTATTTTTGTACATATACATTATTTATTATTATTTATTAATTTATTTATATTTTTTATTTAAAAAAACATTTATAAATGATTTATACATGCATTTATTTATAGTTCATTTTTATTTGAATAAATAAATAAATGAAAAAGAATTTATAAATAATATTTAATATTTAAAAGTATGTATATATATTTTTTATTTAGACATCTATTATATTATTATATAATAAATATAATTTTTTTTTATTATTAGTTTTATTGTATTTTTTATAGAGAAGTGTATATATATATATATATATATATATATATATATATATATATATATATATATATATATATATATATATATAAAGCAATTTTATAAAAAATAAATATATATTGTTAATACATATTTATTTTATTTATTTTGACATTTTCATTATTAGTTTTTAATAATAAAATTTTAAATTCATTATAAAAAACTATTAATTTTACAGTGGAAATAATAACTACAGTAGCTATTTTGTTTTGTCAGAAACTAGGTTAGCAGATAACTTCTCTGTAAGGGATGACAGTGTTACACACATATAGAAACCCTTATAAACTGTGTGTAATGTAACATCAGTTGTTTTGTTTCTGTTGTAATAAAGATTATCTAGTTAAAAATGCTCAAGTCTACATACTGAAGCAGGATCCAAATAGTTGACCCCGGTCAAGAGAATTTACTGAATGAAGCAGACGATAACATGTCAGGAAGGATGGATTGCACATGCACTCCGTCCGTTCTGTCCTCTCTCGAATGGAATTCAAAGTAAAATCAGGAATCTCGCTGTGATAAAAACAACACTATCTCTTTCTCACCCCGTTCTCTTGTCACGGAGCCCGAGGGCAACGTGCCTGCCTGTTACCATGGAGACGTAATAGTTTTCCTTCCTGTAATGTGATATGTCTTATCAGGTTCAGGTCGGAAAAAAAATTCTTCGCAGCTTTTTTATTTCATGCATCGTTAAACGTTTTTGAGCACTTTGCACAGAAGGCACGTCAGCGTCACCTCGTCCATACATCAAAGTGTGAGGAAGCAGCTGGAAGCATGGCTTTAATAAAGCGCTTTGTTTTTCTTTTACACACTTTTAACAGTTTAATATCCGCCTTAATTCAACGCTCAGAGTTCAGACCCAAACGCCTTCAAAATAACAAAGCTGATCCAGTCGTGATGTGACAAGTCATGTACAGGCGATTCTTCAGTCAGCATTAGTTTTAAACAGTAATGCTTTAAAAAAAACAATCATTGCAGTTTTAAAGGATTATAATAGCTTTAAATGTCTGATTGTATCTCTTTAAATAGTATTACTTAACTTTTAAGTGTTGAAGTGTTACATTTGCCAGGATTTCTGAATTTTGAGTTTATCCTAAACTTTTTAATTTCCCCTCTATAATAAATTTATATATTTATGAAACATTTTTCTTTTGCATGTTAAACATATTTACTTATTTTAATGTATTTATATTAGGTTTGTGTTTTTATATATATATATATATATATATATATATATATATATATATATATATATATATATATATATATATATATATATATATATATATATACAGTACAGTCCAAAAGTTTGGAACCACTAAGATTTTTTATGTTTTTAAAAGAAGTTTCGTCTGCTCACCAAGGCTACATTTATTTAATTAAAAATACAGTAAAAACAGTAATATTGTGAAATATTATTACAATTTAAAATAACTGTTTTCTATTTGAATATATTTCACAAAGTAATTTATTCCTGTGATCAAAGCTGAATTTTCAGCATCATTACTCCAGTCTTCAGTGTCACATGATCCTTCAGAAATCATTCTAATATGCTGATCTGCTGCTCAAGAAACATTTAATGTGTACAATTGTACAAAATATTTGTGTACAATATTTTTTTTCAGGATTATTTGATGAATAGAAAGTTCAAAAGAACAGTGTTTATCTGAAATCTAATCTTTTGTAACATTATAAATGTCTTTACTGCCACTTTTGATTGATTTAATGCATCCTTGCTGAATAAAAGTATTCATTTCTTTATTTTCTTTTCAAAAAATTAAAAATAAAAATTCGTACTGACCCCAAACTTTTGAACGGTAGTGTATAATGCTACAGAAGCTTTGTATTTCAGATAAATGCTGTTCTTTTGAACTTTCTATTCATCAAGGAATCCTGAAAAAAAAAGTACACAACTGTTTTCAACATTGAAAATAATCATAAATGTTTCTTGAGCAGCAAATCAGCATATTAGAATGATTTCTGAAGGATCATGTGACACTGAAGACTGGAGTAATGATGCTGAAAATTCAGCTTTGCATCACAGGAATAAATTACTTTGTCAAATATATTTAAATAGTACACAGTTATTTTAAATTGTAATAATATTTCACAATATTACTGTTTTTTACTGTATTTTTAATTAGATAAATGTAGTCTTGGTGAGCAAACGAAACTTCTTTTAAAAACATAAACAATCTTAGTGGTTCCAAACTTTTGGACTGTACTGTATATATATGTATATATATGTGTGTGTGTGTGTTTACATATATAAACAAAAAAGTTTGTTAGAAACGATTAATCGCAATTAATCAATTTGACAGCACTAATTTTTATATATATATATATATATATATATATATATATATATATATATATATATATATATATATATATACACATGTGTATGTGTGTGTATTTATTTTTTTATTTTTTTATTTTTAATTCTGAACTAATGACATAATTTATATATGTAATATATTTTTATATTTATATATTTTTTACCTTTTCCTACATTTTATTCAGAAGAAATGTTTTACTTTTGCATGTTGAACATATATATATATATTAATTATATATATATATATATATATATATATATATATATATATATATATATATATTAATTAGTGCTGTCAAAATTGTCAAATTTTGATTAATTACATCTAACGTAAAAGTTTTTGTTTATATATGTGTGTACAATATATATATATATATATATATATATATATATATATATATATATATATATATATATATATACACACACATATATTATATAAACAAACTTTTATCTTAGTTGCTATTAATTTTGTGATTATGTGATTATATAATATGACAACTAACAAATGTTAACTAATATATAACATAATGATATATAATCATATAATAAATGACAACTAATAAATCTGCTAAATAAAAAAAATCATAACACTTCTAAACATTTCTAGCAGTTCCAGTTTCACTTGTTGCGTAAAGGCTTTTTCTTTAAAAAAGAGAAAAATCAATATCAAAATCCTGTTGAAGGTTGGTCTGATCTTTATTCACAGAGTGAAATTTTTTAACACAGATGAAACATATTTTGAAGAAGATTTATTTGTCAAGTGGTCAAAAGAGCCTCTCACTGAAGAATCACTCATCTACTTGATTCTTCACCCAGTCGGACAGAATGATTGAACACAGACACTTCAATAATCCATCCGTCTGGCCCACGAACTCTACAGCTGTAGGACAGGTGCTTCAGTGTTTCTCTTCAGGTCAGAGGTCAGCGCTTTGAAATCTGTCAGGTCACAGAGCGGCTGTAAGTCTGAGCTGTTTTCCTCTTCTCTCAAAGAGGGATCCTTTTACCAGGTTATCTGAGCATTGTTATGCATTACTAAGGGATTTTATGTACTTAAATGTTTTTTTACTTAGTGAACACTAGTAATTAACCAACAATTTCTGGATCGGTCCAATTCATGAATGAATCGTTCAGTGCGAACAGGTTCATTGAAAAGAATCAACTCGTTCACGAATCGGACAGCACTCAATATGGTGTTTTTCTTCTAAATATTTTCAATTTTACAGTTTGTATCACTCATGAAAATAATTTAGATAAAGATAAGCAGATGATGCCAGAGTTTTTTTCAATCATTTTCTCAGAAATTAGGTCAAAAACGGCCATTAAGAGCAGCGTTTCACAGGCCAAATGGACATAAGATCAATACTGGAGGCGGGAATTCACCTGCCCAAACGAGGTCTCGTTCTCATTGGTCAAGGTGGTTTCTCTCTGGGCGGTTCCGTCCAATTAAGACTGAACGCTGGAGATCAATACTGGCAGAATGTGCCACGGCTGGAAAGGCAAATATCCATCCACAAAGTCCATCTATAAAGGTCTGTGCCACTGGGCAAACCTCTCTGTCCAATTAACACACAATGGTGTAGATGCGATATCCACTGTGAGCCATTTACCACAGTCAACGGGCGGCGATTAAAACAGCCCGAGAGAGAGAGGATAACAGCCTTAGCTCAATGTATCAGTTTAACTGCAGCGCTTTCACCTTGATTGCGTTTGCGTCTTGGTGTGAGCGTGTGTGTGGGAAGCGTGCTGGCTGCAGTCTGGGTAGTTGAAGCTCATGGAGGCTGATGCAAGAAAAACATGAAAGATGATTTTCAGACTAGCTGGATTCTGTTTTCTTCTAACCATCTTATGAGATTTGACTCTCTTTTCTCTGCTTGGCTGCGTTCAGAATGGAATACTAGTGTACTGCTTACTGCATACTACACTGCATATACTGTATACTGTGTAGGGGTTGGCGATATGGCAAAAATATTATATCACTATTTTGTTAAGGCAAGATCGTGATCCATGATCTTATCACAATTCCTTTTCATGTTGGTTTTTAAGAGAATTTTTCAAGTTACTGAGCAGTACAGTCAAACTAATTTCTCTTTTAAAAATAGCATTACAATATAACAAAACCAAGCAATGTTTTAAACAGTAGTATGATCTCATTTTTAAACGCAATATCACACTTGTAGCCATGCAATATTGCTCTATATCAGCACGGCTGTGATTTGGCCGTAGGCTACAAGTGTGATATTGCTTTTATACAACAGTTTGACGTCACAAGTGTGTAAATTAATAAGAAACAACCACAGAGTGTCTTCAAAACCCTCTTTTGTGCAGAACTACTTCCTTCTGCCATGGATTCAAATCTCAAGTTGACAGTTTAACAGTTGAGCCCAAGCCTCCGTTACTAATTATAAAGTGTCACTTTAGAACTATTAACGAAGGAACGTTGAGTCGCTTCATTGAAGCTTATTGAGTATTATGACAGAACAAGTGTATTACCTGCATCTAGCTGATATTCTTCAGGTCAATCTTATATGCATAATCACAAAATAAGTTTGAATGTCTGCTGAGGAAAGCGATATTTTTGTCCTTTTAACATTAAGGGGATTTCCCATGACAGCACTAGTCAATGCATTTGTCAGTTGCGTCTTATAAGGTGATGTTTAAAGTAAAAACATCATCCTCGTTTACAACCTTGTTTCAGTCCCTTTCAATTAAAAAGTCTTTGCTTCTGACTCACTCAGTTTTTGTTGCCATCTATTGGTGAAATAATGTAACTAACGAAGTTGAAATCACAATCACCAATGGACTCTTTCTTAATACCAAATATGGCATGTTATTTAAATAAAATATTGTTTATTGAACATTATTAGCCAGTATAAGTTTGCACAATAGGAAATAAACACAAACAAAGAGTTAAAAAAGTTATGGGACAGGATTTCAGTTAAAGGGTTAGTTCACCCAAAAATGAAATTTCTGTCATTAAGTACTCACCCTCATGTTTTCCCAAACCCGTAAGACCTTTGTTTGTCTTCGGAACACAAACTGAGATGTTTTTGATGAAATCCGAGGGTATTTGATCCACTCATAGGCAGCAACGTCATTGCACCTTTTGAGGTCCAGAAAGGTATTAAAGTCAAGTCAAGTCACCTTTATTTATATAGCGCTTTTTACAATGTAGATTGTGTCAAAGTAGCTTTACATTGATAACTGGTACATTATTTTGGCTGCACAGCAGCTCTTAAAGAATAGTGTCAATGCAGGCAGATCAAAGCACTGTTGAATGTCAAGTGTCCCCAACTAAGCAAGTCAAAGGCGACAGTGGCAAGGAACCCAAACTCCAACAGGTGACATCAGGTGGCAAACAAGTGTCAAATATGTGTTAAAATGGAGAAAAAACCTTGGGAGAAACCAGAAACCGGGGGGCCAGTTCTCCTCTGGCGAACAGTGCTTTGTTACGACTCAGGTTGTATTAAAGACCTCGTTAAAAACGGCGACGTGACTACAGGAGTGGTTCAACCTTAATTTATTCAGCAAATTTGTCTGTCCCCTGTCATACTGGTAAGCTATTTTCGTTGCTGTGCTTCAGCGTTTACGTCCGAACGGCAGCTCGGTATTGGCCGGATCTGGTCACGTGAACAACACGACGCATAGATCTATTCAGCCAAATGTGTTCAGCCAAATCTGTTAGCTCTGGAACAAGTAATAGATTAACACTCTGAGGTCTAAAAACGCGCCGGCGCGTTTTGCAGGTTTTTTTTCACATTGCAGCAAAACAGACTTAAAATACTCTGTCATTTTTTGTCATAGAGACATAAGTAATACATCAATTGAAACTATAGAATATCTCCTTTTATTTGTATACACTCAGAGTAAAAACAAAATGTTGTGCTTTTTGTAAAATAAAGAAAACTAACATGATGCGTGATCTCTCATCTCCCTCTGAACGAAGTCCAATCTGATAGTTCTCAGAAAATGAAGTGTAACTTAGTGAATACTAATCACAAAAAATTCATACTTATGTCTAACAAAACGTTGAAATGTCAGGTTTTAAATCGTGCAAGTCAAATCGAAAACAAACATTCTGTGTTTATGTAATCTGTATGAAAAGAGAGCCATGTCAGAAGTCCGTGATTCAGCTCATTACCCACTAATGCGGCCACGCCCACAGAGCCAGCGCTATTCAGACGCAAATTCAGAGGCAATGCATGCATTCATCGTCTCAATCGTGTATTTATTGCCTTGAAAATTGTTTATCTGGATGAAAAAGCCATGGTTAGCGATCTCTGGAAGACATTCAGTAAATTCCTGTTTGTTTTCTTCTATTGATAAGTTTTAAGTGAGTTTTTGTTTCTTTAGCGCCCTCCGGCTGTAGTATGAATTGGTAAACACCATTCATGGAATATCATCTTCTTCTTAGGTGAATTTGTGGACTAAAATGCACAGAGAGCGCCCTCCGGCTGCAGTATGAATTGCAAACACCAGCGCTCATAGAGATAACAATGAATATTAAATAAAAAATAACTCCTCTGTATAGAAAATTGACATAAACATATGAGAATCCTATATTTCTCCAAATGTGCATGCTTTTAAACTAAAGGCCTATATTCAGACTCTTTGCATCACAGAAATACATTATATTTTAAAGTATAATATAAAACCATTATTTTATATTGTAATAACATTTTTCTGTATGTTTCATATACCATGATGAGCTTGAGACATCACAGAAGTTTTTTTTCACAGCCTACCTGACTGAAATGCCTCATTAATATGCAAGTCATTTCAGCTCATTACTATCCAATTCTTTTGTCTTCACAGGTGAGAATGAGCCATTATTCATGGAGATTCACGCCTCCTCGCATACCGTGTTTCTTGGCAAAAAGTGTCTTACAAAAACTAAATCAGTATATTGTTATAAATGAAAGAGTAGTCAGCATAATTTTTACATAATTTTGAAGCAAAAACTCTAGTCTACAACCTTCAATACCCAAAAGTCTTGTGAACACAGATTTAATATACTTTTATTGGCCTTATATCAGTGACTTAAGTTTTTTGTTTTTTCAGTAACCACGCATAAACGTTATTCCTTCAAAAACACAAACATGTACACACATGTTCCTCACATATTATTGTAGCCTAGTTTGTGCTGAATACAGTGTAATGACACTTGTGTCATTAATATGTTTATGAACAACTGAAAAAAGCACAAATGTCAGGGCATGTCAAAACTTCTCCAGGCCCCAAATCAGCCTCAGACTCCAGAGGGTTAATAAGACTAAAGATTTCCCACTTGATGTACCCAAAACAAATTATGCCTCTTGTTTAACCACTATCTACATAAGAGCCAGCGGCAAATTCCTGAAGGACTGACCCAGATGAAGCTGTTCTCAGCGGGTACACGAGCACTGAACGGCCGCTGACGGCCTGGAGCTCACGTCTCCAAAAACTTCTAAACATATTGTCAAATAGGCGCCATGTTTATATATAAGTCACATATTTGAGGTCTGAATAACTACATTCTTGCCTAAAAATACATTCCATGACACAACAACAGTAGTATTTGTTAAATTATGGTGGGTTTGCTCATCCGCCGTGAGAAATGCTGCAAGCAGAGTGATACAAACGGTAAACGGTTCATGTGGTGATATATATGTAGAATATTGCATGGCTGGAAAGAAATGCTTTATTGTATACTGCACATTTTCTCAAATGTTAAAAGGTCATCTGGATTATTCCATACACATGGACTATAACTGTGCACAGTGTACATACTTTATAGTAGTATGTAATTCCAAACAGTCTTTCTCTTTCCCTCTACCTCTTCTCCTCTCTGGCATGACTTGCAGGCTGATGCATCCTGGCAGGGTGTGGAATTGGCATCGCCCGCATGAGACCCAACCGCCGTGAGCCGTGCCTGGCACAGGGATGAGATTAGTTTCCTCTCGTTCCCCACGTTTGCCACGGCGGCACAGGGATGGAAAGCATGGCTGTTGTTATTCATAGCACTGCGGTTTACCTGACCCGAGTCAAAGGAGCGTCGCAAGAATTGTTTTGCGCGTGCGTCTGCGAACACACTCTGTAATCCATTTGTCGAGTGTTTGTTTCGCAATGCACTACATTCACAGTTTTACTGGCGCTCAAGGACGTGTGCCGCAGCTGTTTGAATGCGAGGGAATCTCAATGCATTGGAAGAATGAGAACAGGTATAATAGATGCAACCGTTTTTTTTACAGCTCTCTCTGTGAGATCTCGCCTTCAAATACGCCCCTGATCTGTCAGCCGGCTCTCTAGAGCCACGAGGAGCATGTATGAGGAAGAAGATCAGTATAATACTATCTAACTCATATGAAGTGGTGATGTAGCAGACATCTTGCCTCTGGGTGACAGGTGTGGGCTTCTGTCGGACTATCAAATGTGTAATATAGCTTTCTGAGAGGACTGGCTGTCACTTATTTTCTCTGAATAATGGAGACGGGAGGCTGTCATTAAAATGCTTCAAAGTGCCTCTCGCTGGTCTTCTTTAGCCTGGAGACTCAGATCCAGTCCAGCAGATTCTCCCCTTGTGTTTCTCTGTCAGGAGTCTGATCCAGGGATTTGAGGTGTGGATGGGAGGTAGCGCTGTTGAGAAGAGAACAACATATCAAAGGTACAGAGGGATAATTGCACAACTTGTGTTCACGCATGATTTCGGTTCACCTTGGTTCTTTTGGTCCGGACCAAAAAAGAAAATTATACACTCTAAAACATGCTGGGTTAAAAAGTGATTGGGTTGTTTTAACCCAGCAGTTGGGTTAAATGTTTGCCCAACCTGCTGGGTAGTTTTATTTAACTCAACTATTGTTTAAAAATGACTATATGTCTAGCTTAAAATGAACCCAAAATAGGTTGGAAATTAAAAATCAGATGCATAATTATTAGAGGCAACAATATTAATCAAAAGGTGAACATTTATTAATAAGCAATTTAATAAATGTTTATTATTTAATTATTATTTATTAAACACATTAATACATAATAATTTCTAACATACTTTGGGTTCATTTTAAGCAAGCAATACAGTCATTTTTAAACAATAGTTGAGTTAAATAAAACTACCCAGCAGGCTGGGTCAAACATTTAACCCAACCGCTGGGATAAAACAACCCAATTGCTGGGATAAAACAACCCAGCCACTGGGTTAAAACAACTTAATTGCTGGGATAAACAACCCAATTGCTGGGTTAAAACTCAACCACTGGCTTAAAACAACTCAATGCTGGGTTGCTGGGTTAAACAACCCAACCGCTGGGTTAAACAACTCAACCACTGGCTTAAAACAACCCAATTGCTGGGTTAAAACAACCCAACCGCTGGGATAAAACAACTCTGGGTTAACAACCCAACCACTGGGTTAAACTCAACCACTGGCTTAAAACAACCAATTGCTAGGTTAAAACAACTCAACCGCTGGGTTAACCCAACTCAACCGCTGGCTTAAAACAACTCAATGCTGGGTTAAACCAACTCAACCACTGGCTTAAAACAACTCAATTGCTAGGTTTAAACAACTCAACCGCTGGCTTAAAACAACCCAATTGCTGGGTTAAAACAACTCAACCGCTGGCTTAAAACAACTCAATTGCTAGGTTAAAACAACTCAACCGCTGGCTTAAAACAACCCAATTGCTGGGTTAAACCAACTCAACCACTGGCTTAAAACAACTCAATTGCTAGGTTAAAACAACTCAACCGCTGGGTTAACCCAACTCAACCGCTGGCTTAAAACAACCCAATTGCTGGGTTAAACCAACTCAACCACTGGCTTAAAACAACTCAATTGCTAGGTTTAAACAACTCAACCGCTGGCTTAAAACAACCCAACCGCTGGGTTAAACAACTCAATTGCTGGGTTAAAACAACTCAACCGCTGGCTTAAAACAACTCAACCGCTGGCTTAAAACAACCCAACCGTGGGTAAAACTCAATTGCTGGGTTAAAACAACCCAATTGCTGGCTTAAAACAACCCAACCGCTGGGTTAAACAACTCAATTGCTGGGTCAAAACAACCCAATTGCTGGCTTAACCGCTGGGTTAAACAACTCAATTGCTGGGTTAAAACAACTCAATTGCTGGGTTAAAACAACCCAATTGCTGGGATAAAACAACCCAACCGCTGGGATAAAACAACTCAACCGCTGGCTTAAAACAACCCAACCACTGGGTTAAAACAACTCAATTGCTGGGTTAAAACAACTCAACCACTGGCTTAAAACAACCCAGCTGCTGGGTTAAAACAACTCAATTGCTGGTATAAAACAACCCAATTGCTGGGTTAAAACAACCCAACTGCTGGGTTAAAACAACTCAATTGCTGGGTTAAAACAACCCAACCGCTGGGATAAAACAGCTCAACCACTGGGTTAAAATGACCCAATTGGTGGGTTAAAACCAACTAAAACAACCCAGCTGCTGGGTTAAAACAACTCAATTGCTGGGTTAAACCAACTCAACCACTGGCTTAAAACAACTCAATTGCTAGGTTAAAACAACTCAACCGCTGGCTTAAAACAACCCAATTGTTGCTGGGTTAAAACAACCAACAAAACAACTTGCTGGGTTAAAACAACCCAACCGCTGGGATAAAACAACTCAACCACTGGCTTAAAACAACCCAACTGCTGGGTTAAAACAACCCAACCGCTGGGTTAAACCAACTCAACCACTGGCTTAAAACAACCCAACCGCTGGGTTAAAACAACTCAATTGCTGGGATAAAACAACCCAACCACTGTGTTAAAACAACCCAACCACTGGTTGTTTTTAACCCAGCATTTTTTAGAGTGTGGACTAAATGCGCTCGCTGTGTGCATGTATATATATTTTTGTGTGCACCAAGGGTTTGGATGGCAGCATTCAGACTTAATCAAATGAACCGCAGTAACAGAGCAATCACACCAGAGTTCGTTTTAATCGAACCAAACCTGCCAAGTGTGAACACACCCTTAATCGCAGCATTTTGTTGTGTTTTCACTGTCCAAGTCATGTCAGAGTGATTATATTTAATAGTGTGAACGCTGCTATTCGACAAAACATTTCTCATCATTTTTTTCCCATGCATCATGAGAATTGTAAGATGATAATACTGCCTTTATGTCCTTTTTGATATGTTGAGTAATTTGATTGGAATAAAATGTATCCTTTGGGGTTTCATGTTTCTTTCACTCTCTTAAAGGCAGGGTAGGTAAGAAATTTTGTTCCAAATTTGTTTAAACTTTCTATATATATACATGCATAATTAAAATGTAAGAACTCTGGTAAAAAGAGTATAAAATCGAGTGACTCTAGACCGTTTAATCTGTATTAAACACAGCTCATTATTTCCATCCGGGACGAAACATAGGATTGGCTTAGGCGGCTGTCACTCTCTCGCAACCATGGCAACCACCCTTTTGCCACACATGACCTGCCCACTTGCGCGCGCACGTTTGATTTGGGGAATCCAAGAGGCACGGATCCTAGGAATACCAAAACAATGGCAGAGAAACAGCAAGCTAAATTCACAGTACCGGCCTATGCAGTTAGTGAAGGCAAACCAGGCAAAAAAAGGAAGACAGTAACAGTACAAGAAAAGGCAATGAACAAAAAGTCTTTGGATAAACAAAGAAATAAAACGCGAGTTAATATCGGCGTGGCTTTCCAGCGATGGCGAGAACTGAGGGAACTCAAGGGGCTGAAAAGTGACTCCTTGATGGCTTTATTTCTGCTGGACAGGTAAATCTTTCTTTTTGTATTTTGATCATACATATTTTTTTGTTTATTTTTTCATGAAGCATGTGTCATTAGCACACGTAGCTGCGTAATATAGCTAACATAACATTACTTAGCGAGCCGTAGTAGAGACGATAAATAATGATAGCTATAGTGTTGAATTGTGCATAATTTTACCCTCTGTCTAAGTCTTTTACCATGTTCACCTGCAAGTTTACCTGCACGTTTTTTTCGCCTTTGTTTTGTTTTTATATTCTCTACCTATGTTTACTGATGTCTTTATCTTGTATCTGTGTGTGTCGTACACACTTTGTTGTATGTGTGTGTTATTATTTTGTGTCTGCAATGCAGTTGTGAGTTGATATTTGAGTGTATGTTACTCTGTTGATCTGTAGAACAACGTATATGTTATGAATCTTACACGAAATTCATCTTCATCACAGTGTAAATGATGGTAATGGAAAAACGTGTATCATGCAACCTGTTTTTAGCTTTGCCTTATAGATAACTAGCTCGTTAGCGAATCAAAAAATATATATTTTAAACTTTACCAATATCAATATGCTAGCTTGATAGTGAGTACTAAAATACATCTTGTTTGTTTATCTTCATAATTTTAAAGTTATTTTTATTACATGTGATTCTGACATGATGTCACTACATGCACTGTGCTCCTTCCTCTCCGCTCGTCTCAGGTAAATAATGCGTCTTCCAGCTCAGTGGTCGGAGTCACACGTTCATGCGTTTTGGGGGCGTGGCTTTGGAAGGAGCCCAGAAGGGAGGGGGTGGAGTGAATGGAAATAATGAGCTGTCTTTAAAACAGTCGTGAGAGGTCTACAGACACTCGATTTTTATACTTTCTTTTTCAGAGTACTTACATTTTAATTATGTATTGATATATAAATAAAGTTTAAACAAATTTTGAAAAAAAGTTTTTTATACATTTTTTTGCCTACCCTGCCTTTAAGTTCTCAACAAAAACTGGATGTTTTTCTAGTGCAAATGCAGTGAAATGAAGAGTGAAGGATGTGCTTTAGCTGTGCAACTGATGCTTTGCATACTCTTTAAAAAATGCTGGCTTAAAAACAACCCAAGTTGGGTTGAAAATGGACAAACCCAGCGTTTGGGTTGTTTGGGTTGGGTTAAATGTTTGTCCAACCTGCTGGGTAGTTTTATTTAACCCAACTATTGTTTAAAAATGACTGTATTGCTTGCTTAATATGAACCCAAAATATGTTGGAAATTAACATTTATTAATATGTTTGTTGTTAATATGTGGTTTTAGAGTGTATTTTGATATTCTCTGCCCCTGAGAATGATGGCTAATGTAATGTTTCTCTTAGGTACTGATTAGATGAGTAGTATTCAAGTACTTTATTGTCATTGTGTAGTATTTTTGGCAATACTAAATTGCACAGTCAATTTTTAAAATATATTCTATTAATTTATATACACCAATTTTAAATAATTCTTTCATAATAAATATATATTCAGCATTCAAATTCACATTGGTTCTGTAAACATTTTAGCATTACAGCATGACTTTGAGTCTTGTATTGCATAAAACATCACTTACACACCCAGCAGGTGTGTAAACATTTAACCCAACCCAAACAACCCAATCGCTGGATTTGTCCATTTTCAACCCAACTTGGGTTGTTTTTAACCCAGCGTTTTTTAGAGAGTACGCAAAGCATCAGTTGCACAGCTAAATCACGTCCTTCACTCTTCATTTCTCTGCATTAGCACTAGAAAAGCATCCAGTTTTTGTTGAGAACTTAAGAGAGTGAAAGAAACACGAAACCCCAAAGCATACATTTTATTCCAATCAAACATCTCAAAAAGGACATAAAGGCAGTATTATCCTCTTACAATTCTCATGATGCATGGAAAAAAAATGATGAGAAATGTTTTGTCGAATGGCAGCGTTCACACTATTAAATATAATCACTCTGACATGACTTGGACAGTGAAAACACAACAAAATGCTGCGATTAAGGGTGTGTTCACACTTGGCAGGTTTGGTTAGATTAAAAAAAAAAAATGCATTACACCCAAAGCACATCTTTTGCTTTTCATTTTGTTTGCTGGCTCTAAAAAGCTTTGTCATGCTGTGAAAAAGAGGGAAAGTCTATTTCCATCCAAAATCACTTGAACGCAGATCATGAAACTCATACTTTCCAGGCGAACATGGCATCATCAGTTCACTGTGTCCAATTAGTTTGCAAACGAATCGTCCAGTAGATTTCACTTCTCCAAAGTGAATCTTGTGTATGTCGTAAGAGAAGTTCGGCTGTAAAATATGTGCTGGATATTGTGTCATTTTTCAGCAGGGTCAGCAGCATCTGCTCGATCTTACAGTGCAAACGCAGCTTCATAAATTCATCAAAGCTGTCGTGTTTTATTAGCATGCAGTGTGGCCGGCCGTGCTCCTGTGTGTGTGTGTGTGCACATCTGCGTGTGTGTGTACGCACATCATCTGTGTGTGTTTTCTAAGGATGAGTGCGTTTGTGTGTAAGTGTACATGTGTCTGTGTAATGAAACAGCCGTGAGACGCTGAATGGACCGACGCTGATGGCTGCATTCACAACTGCTGTTCCCCGGGGGGATTTCGGTTCCAGCTCACTTCCTGTGGGGGAACAGGAAGTTGGCTGCATTGTGTGGAGAAGCAAGGGAGGGCCGTTTTCTCTCCCGCCTCATCCGCCTTTCCAAATTCTGCTTTCATCCATGCTTTTGGGTTCCTACACAATGCTTTACACTGCCGTTACATCAGCCTGTGTTTGCCAAGACATAACATCACTGCAGGAATTGAACGCTATCGGCAGGAATGATGGGAAATCTGGTTACGCTTTTTTTTTATAGCTGGACATTTTCTTTAACACTGAACGACAGACATACTGTATGGACCAGAGTAGTCTGATTCATAAATAATGACTCTTTTGAACTGATTCTTTTTAATGAATTAATCAAGTCTGGTACTCACAATTACTCACCAGTAATAGTAGTTGATCATATGAGTCATTTGTGGTCATATGAGTCATATGAATCATTCAAAAAATTGTCTTCTTAATCAGTAATTTGTGTCGTTTGCAGTAAAACAATAACAAAGCCCGAACTGTCCTCCTGTCCGCTCTGATCATTTGCAGCGTGTGTTCAGTGAACTCTGCTCAGGTTTGTTCAGCACATCTCTCGTCTCGTTCACTTTCCACTGAAAGGTTTGGCCGCAGTCGTGGCTGTGAGTTGATCAAAATGAACATGTCACCTAGACGAGCGGGCATGACGGGCGGCCTCTGACTGCGATTGGCTGCCAGGCCCGGCGAGTGGGCGGAGCCGTGGTGTGATTGATGATTGGTGTGCCGGTGAAGAGCAGGGCGTGAAATGTGCTACACGAGAGCGAAAAGCCTGAATGTGATTCCTGACAGGAACAGAAACAACATGAAGATGATGCCTGGGATACGCTGACAGAGCGCCACCTTTACAGAACTCGCAGTGGCTATTATTTTTTAGATTCACACTTCTGTAAATCTCACCAGATTCGATGACATTCACTTTGTTCTCCAAGGAGTCGACATGTGCCGTAGTACCGTGGCTTAGTTTAGACCTGATAAAGAGATTCCTTTAAACTGACTGATTGATGCCAACATTAATCTTTCAAATCTCATGAGAGTTTCCTACAACAGAAGCACAAAGGAGGGGCTTTGATCATAACGCTAGATTAAGCTGCGCTCACACACACACACACACACACACACACACACACACACACACACACGAGAGGCACAGGGTGGTTCTCACCCGCAGGCTCATTTTTCAGTCTCGGTAAATCGAGATGACTTGTGACTCATCACTCGAGCCAACTGGTTCATTGTAAAGTTATACTCTTGTGTTGGTATGAAATTAGTCTCTAATATTGATCATTCAGGGTCCAAAAGTAGCTTTCGTCTAAACCTGAGTATGATGGCTGAATTGTGAAATTTTTACCGTTCATAAGTTGTATCGTTTTTTTATTTTGTTTTGGTGGCTTTATGTCAGGAATATTCCACATGAAGTTTTGGAGGAAAAACAAAAATGTAATCAACTTGTCTTTTGTGAAATTAAATATTTAGGTAAATGCTTTTGTTCATCACCTATTTCTTAAGCTTGATTATGTAGTTTATTAGTAGGATATTTACTGTAAAAGTGTAAAACATTCATGCTAAATACTCCTCTAGGTGTAGAAATTGTAATTGTAAGTATATATAAATAACAATATTATATATATGTACTGTATGTGTGTATGCATGTATTTAAAATACTATTTATATTAGTTATGGGGGCCAAACAGGAAAAATTATATGTAACTCATGAATATATAAATGTAAAATCTGAAAAAAAAAAAAATAAAAAAAAAAATCTGAAAAAAAAAAAAAAAATATATATATATATATATACACACATATATATATATATATATATATATATATATATATATATATATATATATATATATATATATATATATATATATATATATATGTGTGTGTATATATATATATATATATATATACATATATATTACACATAATATACATAAAATATATATATATATATATACACACACATATAATAGAAGAGTTTGAAGAGTTTGGAGATATGAAGAGATAGATATATATAGTTCCAAAATGAAAATAATGGCTGAATTGTGGAATTTTACCAGTCATAAATTGTATAGTCTTTTTGTATTATATTTTTGGTTGATTTATTTGCATATTTCTGACAAGCAGTGCATATACGAGTCTCTTTGTCTCGGTGAAGCTGTCACAGAAAACTATCCTCTTTTGGTGGCTTAATGTCAGGAATATTCCACATTTGTGTCTTCCACATGAAGTTCTGGAGGAAAAACAAAACTTTAATCATTTTAGATGAACTTCTGATGGTATATTTTCCAGTGAGGTAGAAGTCTGAGGGCGTGTGAGTTGTGACAGTCTGTTTTGGCGTTTGATTTCTCATCACTTACATCAGCGCTGTCTTACTATTCGACTGTCATAGTTCCTAATAAACTAACACTAACACTGATGAGCATTCATGCAGGACTCTCGTGTCTCCTGTAACCTGCTCGCACCGTCTAGATCTCTGGATGTCGCGTTTTGGGCCCGGTAGCTGTCATGCTCGGCCTGTTCTTACCAGGGCGTTTGTTCATGCTCTGACAGCTCCAATAAAAGTGTCCGTGTCTCCTGTACCAGCACTTCCCTCCAGCAGGAGCCGGGCAGGATGCGGGCAGAGGAGCTTCACCGTGTCCGACTGTCGCCTGGAGGTCTGTCCCTTCATCCTGACCTCTGCGGGAGCCTCTGGTTGGAGCTGATCGGAGGGGATAGGTGAAGTCACAGGCGTAGCGGGGTGCAGCGTGTCATAGAGGCCAAACTGTTAAAGTAAAAGTAGTGATGCTACTAACTTAACCATATTTTTCAGTAGGGTAACTGCAGCTCAGCTGATTTCAAAATGGTGCAGTTCACACTTTTAGAGCAACAGAATTAAGAATTAAAGGGTTAGTTCACCCAAAAATGAAAATTCTGTCATTAATTTCTCACCCTCATGTCGTTCCACACCCATAAGACCTTCGTTCATCTTCAGAACACAAATAAAAATACAGATATTTTTGATGAAATCCAATGGTTCAGTGAGGCCTCCATATATATATATATATATATATATATATATATATATATATATATATATATATATATATATATATATATATATATATATATATATAATACACACATTCTATTTACATATGGATCAAAACCACATTACATAAACCAGCCATCTATTTCTGTGCAGAATTGCTTTGGATGGTTTATATAGCTGAATGGTAGACGCTGGTAACGAGGTCACCTTCATTTCAGCTTGAATTCATTGTGAAACTCCTGCAGAAGTTTCTGTCAGGAAGTCCTCCTTTCTATAGTTTTCACATCGTCATGAAATATGCACAATGCTACGCCCGCTAACGGCTCCCGCTAGACCGGCGCGCAATAACTTCCTCCACCTGATCAATGCTCTCGTCGGTTGTAATACGCCTGTTTTGGTGGAGAGTGGGAAAGCAATTAGATTATGGAGCTAGATGTGTTGGTTTCCCCGCTTGACTGCGGCGGCAGGGCTGTTTGTTTAATAAATGTCCTTGTGTGGTCTGCAGGCCCCCAATCATTCCCTTCTACTTGTGCAACTGTTTTAGTTAAAGCAGCAAATTAAAGTCCTTAAACTTTTAGACAAATGGAAAGAACCAGTAAATACATTTTCCATTATGCAGTCTGATGAGAATGGGCGTGTTGGAGTAATTAGTTTTTAGAGGCACATTGGAATCATCAATGCTACACAAAGGGAAAATTGTGTCTATTTGAATTTTCAAAACATTCAGTTGATTATTTTAATGAGTCCTTTTGATTAGCAAATTGTGACCTGATATCATAATTAGCCCCATATGTATTTTAATATGTATGCACATACATACATATACTGAATGTATCGATATTAATGTACTGTTACTGAGATTGTTTTTCTTAAGGACTATATATATGTATATTGGGGCTAATTATGATAAAAGGTCACAATTTGTTAATCAAAAGGACTCTGGAATGTTCAAAAACTGAATGTTTTGAAAATTCAAATAAACACAATTTTCTCTTTGTGTAGCATTGATGATTCCAATGTGCCTCTATATAGGATATATATACACACCCAAATGTCAATAACATTATATATATACTGTATATATATATATATATATATATATATATATATATATATATATATATATATATATATATATATATATATATACTGTATATATATATTTATGTATATATATATACTGTATATATATTTATGTATATATATACTGTATATATATTTATGTATTTATATATGAGTCAGTATTTTTATTTTAAATACTTCATTTGGGCAATACTTTTTTCTTACCCCACTGGTATTTTCAGGTTTTTTTTTTTTTTTTTCAAAAATAAACTTAATTCAAGATATATTTTCTTAAAACATGTTTTTGTATATTTTTAAATTAGCTCTTTATCTTATTTGAATGGATGTTTAGATTTGTTTTAACTGGAAAAAAGACAAAAATACTTAATATTTTTGTTGCAAAACCTTAAAGGGGACCTATTATGCCCCCATTTACAAGATGTAAAATAAGTCTCTGTTGTTCCCAGAGTGTGTATGTTAAGTTTTAACTCAAAATAACCCACATATAATTTTTGATAGCAATTGACACTTTTTGGGGGTGAGCAAAAACGTGCCATTTCAGTGTGGTCCCTTTAAATGCAAATGAGCTGCTGCACTCGGCCTAAGAGGGCGGAGCTTCAAGAGCTGATTCTCCGGTGACAGGATTCAGTCAGGACGCACTATAATGACAGAAACTGTGAATATATGCTGCATGGAGATAGAACAGGTATAGTTTAGTTCAATTACGTTTATAACTTATATCGTTGTCTTGTTTTTATCCACTTTATTATTTGAATATATTAGTACAAGCCAGTTTACCGATGAGATTTATAACGTTTATTGTACTTCACACAAAATATGAAGTATCTGTCTTCACTCTAGAAAATCACTGTAAGAGCTTAATAAAACACAGTGCATGTGTGCATTAAAATATTATCCATAAACTCTCTCTCTCTCCCTTGCATTATCGTCAACATACACATCAAATTACACAGAAACACCTATTATAACTACCAGTAAACAAATATATAAAGACCTTATGCCTTTTCAGGTGGTGCTTAATAAATGGGTAAACTTTATATCCGTAAATCAACTCCGATGAACTGTAATAAAGTGCTCTCACCTTCATTACTGCCGTATCCAGTATCACTCTGGAGAGTGTATGTTTTGTATTGTCCCTTTGTATTGACATTGGTTCACAAAGTCCGGTGTGAAATGATTCGCGCAGACATAAATGAGTTGAGGGAGCATTTTCTTTGAAAACAAAATGAATGTACCTCGTTTTCAGCGGCTCAGATTTCGGGAGTAAATGGAGAGAGCTATGTGGATTAATCCATCCAGCTACAGAACACCTAAAACGCTTGGGAGACATTCTCGTCAGTGCAGCAATGGCGGACTCGCTGTGAACTTGCTCAGGGCGGTTCTATGTTAAAACAGCAGTGTCTGTCAACATTCGTGGGCGGGGCCTGTGGCTAATGTGACGTCACACTGCCAGGGTTCTGGAAACGGCTTGTTCTGAGACACTGCTTATGATTTATGGGGATTAAAAAAAAAAATGATCTTAAATTTTTTGGGATTTTTATCATTATAGGGTGGTTGTGTACACACACTGCCAACACACATTTATAGCCAAACCAAAAAGGGAATTTTGCATAATAGGTCCCCTTTAAGGGTGTTTTTCATGCATAATTTGACTGTTCGTTTCTTGCATGTCTGACCGGAGTGCTTCATTTTCTAGCATCATTAGAATGACCGGTGGGCAGACGTTTATAATCTGCCGTGGTGTGCGAAACCATGATTTCTCATTCTGAAAGTCACAATGACCTCTGCCACAGAAAGAGAGTAAAAAAATAAATAAATAGCAGGAAAAGAATAGCAGGAAAAGTTGGTGTGCTGCAATCACATGAACAGGCGTGACAAATAGAGCTGCCAGAGAGAGCCGAAACATTTCATGCTTGTTAGCTCAGAGAAGCCGCTTTTTCCCACAGCCACAAAAGGGGGATTTTACTTATTATCAGGTTCAAGACTTTGATACTAACCTCAAGCCTGCTTTAAGCCCATTACGGCCTTGCTCCCCACGCACATGCGGCGAAAAGACACGAGCGACTGCATGAAAGCGCACTCGAATGAGAAAAGGGAGTCTCTCTGACACAGAACATCGCTGAAGTTCAAAGACAAAAGAGGGGCGGAAACGTTTCAGTTCAGGCTTATTTACGGCTGGAGAAGTTTTCGGGTCTTTCTAACCTTTCATTTCTCTTACAGAGCGACAGGAGGGTCAGCAGGAATAATAAAGATAAGAGCATGGTCAGGCCAGAGATGCAAAATTAGGAGGGCAAGAGCACAATGCAGATAAACTATCTTCAGTGGTTCAGCAAACCGCCAGATTTCACTTTATTTAGCACAACACCAAAATTGTTTATCGTGCAGAAGTTCGAGTGTGTTTGCATGCACAATCTCAGACTGGATTTGCTTAACACCCCTGACAGCGTATAAGGTCATGTAAATATTTTAAACGGTGTTGATTTATCAGATAAAGGTCATAAATGGTTTAATCGAAACCTAATCAGCCTGATTTCACTGCTTGTAAACGCATTTAACAGCTTGTGCAGCATGACTAGTCTAATGTAAACCTTTTATTTATTTTTTTGCATAAGCTGATCTGTGTTTTGTTGTGCATGTACACACTGAATGATATTGGATTAATATTACCATGTAAATGCATGAACAACAGCATGAACAAAGTGTGATTTACCTCTTGAAACAAATGCTGGGGTAAATATTGTCTTAGTATTAGCCATATTACTGAACTAACAGATGAATTTGCACCAAAATACTGTAGCCTTTGACATGCATGAACCTTTGAGGAACTGTAAAAGCTTGGTTGGTTCTAATTGTAAGCTTTGTTTTTAAAAACGTACACATAACCTGCGTCGCCATAAATAAATCTGCAGCTTGCCAAATGCCCACCACTTCATTTGCTCCAAAAGAAGCTGTCAAGTGACTTTCACACATCCGGCGGTGAAACTTACAGGTTTTACATTAAGTGCCGCGTGAGCACCAGGTGTGTGAGGGGCTGTAATGAATTCAAGTCTTCCCCTCATGGCTGATCGCTCACGCCGCGGAGGGTTTGTTAGTAGAGGCATGTCTAAGGGCGTCACGTGTGCCGTAATCTCAGTGTAGTGGTGATAAATCGTACATACCCTCCCTCACACGCACCTCTGATTATAAATGAGAGCCATGAGTGATTCGTCCAATGCTAGCCTTGATGCTAGCACTGGAATTTGACCCTTGTAGTTTCTCTTTGACGTATTGAGTGCTTAGATTCACTCTAAAGATTTCTGAAGGATCATGTGACACTGAAGTCTGGAGTAATGATGCTGAACATTCAGCTTTGATCACAGGAATAAATTACATCTTAAAAATATATCAGAAACGGTTATGTTGGCTTGAGAAAGCCAACTGTTGTGCTATGTAAACTTATAGCTATTCTTCTTCTTGTTCTGAGACAAAAATGTTCAAATCCTCCCAAAGCTTTCAAGCTAGAACCACCAAACTCGTGTCAGACCTTCAGACTCGTTGTGCTATCTTTTGTAACTGATACGACTTACAAGTTTTGTTAAACAGACGATCAAAACAATGAAAAGTCCATATGCTTTCATTGAGGGGGTCAAAACATTTATACAATACCTTAAAGGTGCCCTAGAACCAGTTTTTACAAGATGTAATATAAGTCTAAGGTGTCCCCTGAATGTGTCTGTGAAGTTTCAGCTCAAAATACCCCATAGATTTTTTTAAATTAATTTTTTTAACTCCCTTTTTTGGGGCATCATTAACTATGCACCGATTCAGGCTGCGGCCCCTTTAAATCGCGCACTCCCTGCCTCCCCGAGCTCTCGACTATAATACAGTGCATTTACAAAGTTCACACAGCTAATATAACCCTCAAATGGATCTTTACAAGATGTTCGTCATGCATGCTGCATACATGCGTCGGATCATGTGAGTATAGTATTTATTTGGATGTTTACATTTGATTCTGAATGAGTTTGATAGTGCTCCATTGCTAATGGGCTAAAGCTAACATTACACACTGTTGGAGAGATTTATAAAGAATGAAGTTGTGTTTATGCATTATACAGACTGCAAGTGTTTAATAATGAAAATAGCGATGGCTCTCTTGTCTCCGTGAATACAGTAAGAAACGATGGTAACTTTAACCACATTTAACAGTACATTAGCAACATGCTAACAAAACATTTAGAAAGACAATTCACAAATATCACTAAAAATATCATGATAATCATGGATCATGTCAGTTATTATTGCTCCATCTGCCATTTTTCGCTATTGTCCTTGCTTGCTTACCTAGTCTGATGATTCAGCTGTGCACAGATCCAGACGTTAATACTGGCTGCCCTTGTCTAATGCCTTGAACATGGGCTGGCATATGCAAATATTGGGGGCGTACATATTAATGATCCCGACTGTTACGTAACAGTCGGTGTTATGTTGAGATTTGCCTGTTTTTCAGAGGTCTTTTAAACAAATGAGATTTACATAAGAAGGAGGAAGCAATGGAGTTTGAAACTCACTGTATGTCATTTCCATGTACTGAACTCTTGTTATTCAACTATGCCGAGGTAAATTCAATTTTTGATTCTAGGGCACCTTTAAGCTTCATCCACCAAGTATCTACCACTAGCAAAGCCTAGCAACTACCTTGGGACATGCTAGCAACATGCTAAAACATGCTAATTCATGCTAACTCAGTTCATTTATCTGTTTTCTGTATTGCCTTCAAAACCTTCAAACTTTAAGCTTTAAAACTTCAAACTATACTTCAAACTGAGAACTGAAGCTTTTCATACTTTCTGTTCAGGCTTTCTCAAGTCAGCGTCAAAGTTTGTCTTGAACTTTTTTTATCTAGTTTATCTAGTAAATTGTAATATTATTTCACAATATTGCTGTTTTTACTGTATTTTTGATGACATAAATACAGCCTTGGTGAGCAGAAGTCTTACTGACCCAAAACTTTTGAACAGTAGTGAATCTCAGCATTTGTTATGTGGCAAATCTAAAAATATCTTCTTCATTTTAAAGTGTTAGATGGTGAGAACATGGGATATTTATTTGGCTTTTTGGACTAACTGCCACATTAGCCCAAACACTTCACAGACAAACACACATTCAGAACCATAAACACACACACATACACACTCAAAGCTGAAAATGCTGTTATCTCTGCCAACACCAGGGGACCACACAAACCCTCTGTTTCTCTTTGTTTGCATCTTCAGAGTGCGTTTGTGGCTCCGCTGTGCTGTGTTATTATTGATCTGGGTTCAGATGAAATCCGACTGCTCTTTAACAGCCGTGTTGATTTAAACAGCATGTTGAACTCCGTTACGTCGATATCCAGTGCAGATGAATTATTAAACACAGCTTTAAAGGGCCCTGTGTTTTTGTATGAAGTATTTTTATATAAATAGCATCCCTTTGTAGATAAACAGCTCTATGCTCATTATAGTAATTGGGAATAGCCGTTAGAAGTACATGCAAAGATTTTTGATTTTTTTCTGCATGTACTAAACTTGCTGCCACAAAGCAAACCCATTGTAGGTGGTTTCCAAGGTGTTGCTATGACGTTGTTAATGGATTCTGAGTCTTATTTAGTGCGTTGATGTGTGATTGGTACGATGTTCTTGATGATTGCTATGTGGTTGCAAAGGTCATTTCTGGGAACAATTTCTTTGCTAGGGTGTTGCTGGGTGGTTGTTAGGGTGTTCTGAACCATTTTTAGAAATTGCTAGGGTGTTGCTAAGTACATATTTAGCAGTTGTTAGCATTTTGCTAGGGTGTTCTGAGCATTTTAGCAGCCGCTTTTGTGTTTGAGCCACTTACAGAAGTTGGTAGGTGGTTGCTAGGGTGTTCTGAGCCATTTCCAACAGGTGAAGACTGTTATGGTTTTCCGAGACATTTCCAGCCATTTCTAGGATGGTTGCAAAGGTGTTCTGACCCATTTTGAACGGGTGTTATGGTTTTCTCAGCCATTTTCAACAGTTGCTAGGGTGTTGCTAAGTATTTTTCAAAGGACATTTTTAGCTGTTGTTAGTGTTTTCCTATGTAGCTGCTAGGGTGTTCTGAGCATTTTAGCAGTTAGTATTGTGTTTGGTAGGTGGTTGCTAGGGTGCTCTGAGGCATTTTAGTAGTTGCTAAGGTGTTGCTATGTGGTTGCTAAGATGTTCTGGACCATTTTCAGGAGTTACTAGGAAGTTCTGAGCCATTTCCAGCAGGCGAAGACTGTTATGGTTTCTGAGATATTTTCAGCCATTGCTAGGGTGTTGCTATTTGGTTGCAAATATGTTCTGACCCATTTTGAACAGGTGTTATGGTTTTCTCAGCCATTTTCAACAGTTGTTAGGGTGTTGCTAAGTATTTGCTAAGGACATTTTTAGCTGTCGTTAGTGTTTTGCTATGTAGTTGTTAGGATGTTCTGAGCATTTTAGCAGTTGCTATTGTGTTTGAGCCATTAATAGAAGTTGGTAGGTGGTTGCTAGGGTGTTCTGAGGCATTTTTAGTAGTTGCTAGGGCATTGCTATGTGGTTGCTTAGATGTTCTGGGCAATTTTTAGGAGTTGCTAGGGTGTTCTGAGCCATTTCCAGCAGGTGAAGACTGTTATGGTTTTCCAAGCCATTTTCAGCCGTTGCTAGGGTGTTGCTAAGTGTTTGCTAAGGACATTTTTAGCTGTTGTTAGTGTTTTGCTATGTAGTTGCTAGGGTATTCTGAGCATTTTACCAGTTACTATTGTATTTGAACCATTTATAGAAGTTGGTAGGTAGTTGCTACAGTGTTCTGAGGCATTTTTAGTAGTTGCTAGGGTGTTGCTATGTGGTTGCTAACGTGTTCTGGACCATTTGCAGGAGTTGCTAGGGTGTTCTGAGCCATTTCAAGCAAGTGAAGACTGTTATGGTGTTCTGAGCCATGTTCAGCCATTGCTAGGGTGTTGCTATTTGGTTGCAAAGGTGTTTTGACCCATTTTGAACAGGTATTATGGTTTTCTCAGCCATTTTCAGCAGTTGCTAGGGTGTTGCTATGTGGTTGCAAAAGTACTCCGAGCCATTTTATCAGCTGCTATGAGGGTGTTAAGGTGTTCTGATTGCTAGCCCAAGTCTTTCTGATATTCTGGTCTCTAGGTATCCTTTTTTCAGCTGTTTTGCAGATAATTGTTTATCTGGTCACAGAAATGTACTAGCACACCTCTCCACTACAAAACACTGGGCAATATATTTACCAAAGTTTAATATGTATGGTAAGAGGTTTAATATTTCCAATAGTAATAGTCATGCTTGCCTTTGGTATCTAATACAACTAATTAAGTCTCTCTCTATATATAAGAAAGACAAATATTGGTCATTAACAGAATGTGAATTGCAGCTGGAGTGGGATGTAAAGCACGTTGCTTTAGTGTTTTTTCTGAGAGGTGGAGGTGCTCGGTTTACAACATCCGTCTCATCAGCCTCATTTTCTCTAATGGCGTCGGCTCGTTTTAATGGCAGATATTCATTTGGTATCGTAACAACAGTGGCACCCGTGGGACTCAGCCGTAAACAGGGGTGATGGGAAAATCCTCGACATTTGTCAGAGCTGCGCAGTGTGTTTGACAATATATGAATTATTGATTAAACTGTTGAATTTTAAATGAGGGTTGTGTCGCGTTGAGGCACCGCAACATAAATGCAAAATTATGCATATTCTGGAAAAGATATTGACTGGGAAGTCTGTGTTTTACTTTTCAAGAATAAACCTGATTTGTTTGCTCTATATTGAACTATTCAAGTGAACACAAACTCATGCATCCGCTAAAAACAACAATAGTACAATCAGATCGACCCGATCGAAGGCTGTTTTTATGGCCTGATGGTGCTACACAATGGTGGCAGCGCTCCAGGAGGCCCTAGAGTCTCACACGGTCAGTTTGAGCTCGCCGCAGTGTTTATAGACCTCAGCCGGCTAAACTTAGCCGGGGCGACAAACCAGAATGCATCCTTGAACTGATTGAATTAGCAGTTGCATTGTGAGAGTAAAAGACCTGGAGAACCGAAGGTAATTCTATTCTCAATCTAATTGCCCTCGGGGTCATTTGAGTGGCCTGTGGCAGAGGCAAATAATCTGTCCGTAAGGTCAGCATATCTAATACTGGCCGACAGTTTGATGGTGCTCTAAGAGAGCGTTTCTCCTCAGGGATCTGTTCCCACCGGTCTGTATCTTTGCTTGATTGAGCACGCTCTTAAAAATAAAGCCTCCAATTAGAGGATTTTACAGTCTGATGTCATACGAGAACCTTTTGAAAGGAAAATTCTGTCATGTTGTTTTTAAGCCAGTGTTAGTTTCTTTCTTTTGTGAAACACAAAAGCAGATGTTTAGTAGTGTGCCCAAGCTGCAAGAAGGACAAATAAAGTAGCTTTCATGTTTAAAATAATGTCCTCCTAACCAGATGTGAAGTGATGCCACAACATGCAATAAAAGGTATCTTTTCCATGTTAATCTGAGTTTTAATCCTAACCAGTTGTGATGGTCATATGATTTACATTTACATTTATTTTTGGAACTGTTTCTATTTCATGCAAAATTGTGGCTGGAACAACAACATACAATATGACAATGATAATCTCAGGTGATTATGTGCTTTATTTAATGTTAAAAGTGTCTAATGTGAGTTTGGATATATTTTTTCATGATCTTTCTAGACATACTGAAAGCAACATTGGATAATTCACCTCAGAAACAAGAGCGTTCATACTGTGGCCTCAGTGTGAACAAACAAGTTTATTCGATGACAAAGACTGTTTCAGTCACTCAGTATGTATTTTTAATAATGTATTTTTAATATTTTTAACAAACCAATATTTTAGACTTTACAGACCCAGAGACAAATATTATAAACTTTACAGAACAATGTTTAGACTTTACAGAATCCAAAGACCAAAATTTTAGATTTCACAGACCCAGAGACCAAAATTGTAGATTTTACAGAACCCAGAGACTAGGGCTGGGCGATATATCGCATGCGATTCTCACGCGCATTTCGTCAGTAAAGCCGGTTCCCTGATTACCGCTAAATCGCCATCACCTGCTTTCAAATGGAGCGCCATTTAATAGACAGAGCCGTAGTTCACTGATAAGCCACGCAATATCACATTCATATCACAGATGAATCGCCTTCGATAATGAACGTGATATTTGCGTGGCTTATCAGTGAACTACGGCTCTGTCTATTAAATGGCGCTCCATTTGAAAGCAGGTGATGGCGATTTAGCGGTAATCAGGGAACCGGCTTTACTGACGAAATGCGCGTGAGAATCGCATGCGATATATCGCCCAGCCCTACCAGAGACCAACATTTTAGACTTTACAGACCCAGAGACCAACATTTTAGACTTTACAGACCCAGAGACCAACATATTTTAGACTTTACAGACCCAGAGACCAAATATTATAAACTTTACAGAACAATGTTTAGACTTTACAGAATCCAGAGACCAAAATTTTAGATTTCACAGACCCAGAGACCAATATTTTAGACTTTACAGAACCCAGAGACTAGGGCTGGGCGATATATCGCATGCGATTCTCACGCGCATTTCTTCAGTAAAGCCGGTTCCCTGATTACCGCTAAATCGCATCACCTGCTTTCAAATGGAGCGCCATTTAATAGACAGAGCCGTAGTTCACTGATAAGCCACGCAATATCACATTCATATCACAGATGAATCGCCTTCGATAATGAACGTGATATTTGCGTGGCTTATCAGTGAACTACGGCTCTGTCTATTAAATGGCGCTCCATTTGAAAGCAGGTGATGGCGATTTAGCGGTAATCAGGGAACCGGCTTTACTGACGAAATGCGCGTGAGAATCGCATGCGATATATCGCCCAGCCCTACCAGAGACCAACATTTTAGACTTTACAGACCCAGAGACCAACATTTTAGACTTTACAGACCCAGAGACCAATATTTTAGACTTTACAGAACCAGAGACCAACATTTTAGACTTTACAGACCCAGAGACCAACATTTTAGACTTTACAGAACCCAGAGACCAATATTTTAGACTTTACAGACCCAGAGACCAACATTTTAGACTTTACAGAATCCAGAGACCAATATTTTACACATTATAGACCCAGAGACCAATTTACAGACCCAGAGACCAATATTTTACACTTTATAGACCCAGAAACCAATATTTTAGACTTTACAGAATCCAGAGACCAATATTTTACACATTATAGACCCAGAGACCAATATTTTAGACTTTACAGACCCAGAGACCAATATTTTAGACCCATTTAGACTTTACAGAATCCAGAGACCAATATTTTAGACTTTACAGAACCAGAGACCAACATTTTAGACTTTACAGACCCAGAGACCAATATTTTAGACTTTACAGACCCAGAGACCAATATTTTAGACTTTACAGAACAATGTTTAGACTTTACAGAATCCAGAAACCAATATTTTAGACTTTACAGAACCCAGACATTACAGACCAAACAGAACCCAAAAACCAATTTTTAGTAGACCCAGAGACCAAAATTGTAGATTTTACAGAACCCAGAGACCAACATTTTAGACTTTACAGACCCAGAGACCAACATTTTAGACTTTACAGAACCAGAGACCAATATTTTACACTTTATAGACCCAGAAACCAACATTTTAGACTTTACAGACCCAGAGACCAATATTTTACACTTTATAGACCCAGAAACCAATATTTTAGAACAATTTGTAGACTTTACAGAACCCAAAAAAACTTTATTTTAGACAAAGTTTAGACTTTACAGAATTACAGAACAATGTTTAGACTTTACAGAATCCAGAAACCAATATTTTTGAACAATTTGTAGACTTTACAGAACCCAAAAAACTTTATTTTAGACATTACAGAACAACGCTTAGACTTTTACAGAACCCAGAAACCAATATTTTAGACTTTACAGACCCAGAGACCAAAATTGTAGATTTTACAGACCCAGAGACCAAAATTGTAGATTTTACAGACCCAGAGACCAAAATTGTAGACTTTACAGACCCAGAGACCAAAATTGTAGATTTTACAGACCCAGAGACCAATATTTTAGACTTTATAGACCCAGAGACCAACATTTTAGACATTACAGAACAATGTTTAGACTTTACAGAATTCAGAAACCAATATTTTAGACTTTACAGACCTAGAAACCAATGTGTTAGACTTTACAGAACAAAGTTTAGACTTTACAGAATTCCGAAACCAATATTTTAGACTTTACAGACCTAGAAACCAATATTTTAGAACAATTTGTAGACTTTACAGAACCCAAAAAACTTTATTTTAGACATTACAGAACAACGCTTAGACTTTTGCATAACCCAGAAACCAATATTTTAGACTTTATAGACACATAAATCAATATTTTAGACTTTACAGAACAATTTACAGAACCCATAAACCAATATTGTAGACTACAGAATCATTTTTAGACTTTACAGAACCCAGAAACCAACATGCTGCTCTGAAACGCCTATAATGTAACTTCATTCACTTTTTAGAACCATGGTTGTTTTCTGAACCCAAGGTACTGTGGAATCACTGAAGATTTTTGAGGGTTGTGTGCATGCAGACCCCTCTTTCCTCGAGGGTTGCCCAGGTCTAACAATGAAAAGCCAGATCTGGGATGTGTCCTCCTGACCTCCAGCTGTCCCTCATGCACGGCTTACAGCAAAATGTGACCCATCTGACCCACACCTTCCTACTGGGAATTAGACTGGATCTCCAGGGCACCTAAGAACTCAATACATCTTCATCAGAGCGGGAGAGTTCAATTGAGAGCCATTAGTAGGGCTGAGAGTAAAGGTGGAGCAGCTGTTGGGTCTTAGAAAGGCTTGTTGCATCTTTTGTGTTTGGAGAGCCGAGGTGTCTGTTTCACGCCCCCTCCTCCTCTCCATCAGCGAGCAAGAGAGTAGAGCTGCTGTCTGAAGATAGAGCTGCTGTGGCTGTGAGATACGCCTCACAACATTAATTAGCAGCTCTCATTATAGCCCACGGCCTCGTCACTCTGTCGCATGCGCACACACACACATGCACGATGCTTCCCAAGGTCTCGGGATCTTCACAATACGCTTGAATATTCTTGTTTACCAAGTTGCTTTAAACAGTTCTGTGATTCATTTGGGTGAAAACAAACCTAAAGGGATTTTCAGCAAATAACATTATGAGTTGATTCTGTGCATTATTTCGAAATCGTACCCAAAGAAATGCGAATGCAATTTGTGCTTTATTAAAAATGACATGCAATCAGAATTGGAGTTTTCTGGCTTTTAGTTCATGTCTGTTAGCTTTAAGGTTGTGTCTACTGCTAAATGTTGACAAAATAAACTCTTTTTTTCAGTGACTAATCTTGTATTATTTTTTGTCCAATTGCATGCTCTCTAAAATAAGGACGTTCCTCCCATAAAACTGATTTCAAGAGTTGGAATTGTGATGTGCATTAAAGTCATTTGCTATACGAAGACTGTAGGCTATTCTAAAAAGACAAACCCTTCGATATTTGACATAGAAAATGCATCAACACAGGAAAGAAAATGGCATTCAAACCATCGCATGAGTCTGTATAAGTGTAAGTCAGAGTGTTGGTAATCTCTCTTACATGAGGACACGGTTATACACCCATGTCTGCCACTCGTCCGTATCTCTGTAATGCACTTTTCCTATATCCAGCCTTTCATTTCTCCGTCAGCCAGTCCTTTTAGTAGAATGATAAAGGCAGGGGTGTGTGACACACAGAAAACATACAGATGCTGAATGTTTCTGCTAAATCACTAGAAGTGCTTTCAAAAAGCCAATATTTGATGCCCTGATGGGAAAAGCAGACCACAGCTGGAGTTCAGAGAATCATCTGCAGGTTTGGACACTTTCACCCGTCTGTGTTTCCTGTCACACTGTTGTGCTTGTAAGCACACGACAGAGCAGGTCAGGCCTAAAGGGTTAGTTCACCCCAAAATGAAAATTATCCTATGATTTTCTCACCCTCAAGCCATCCTAGGTGTATATGACTATCTACTTTCAGATGAACACAATCAGAGATGGAGATTGTGATTTAAAGAATTCTCTGTTTAAGGACTACGACAAACGAGCTTCTTCCCGGGTTGGTGACATCAACTAACCCTAAAATTTACATAAACCCCGCCCCCGAGAACACACAACAAAGGGGGCGAGGTCATGTTGAGCTGCTTTAGAGAAGAGGAAGAGTTGTTGTAATAGAGTGTTGTTGACATGCCGTCATTTTACACCGGACTGCTTCACAAACGAGGGTCAATTCAACACTGGATTTGCACAAAAGATGAACATGACGGCACATGCTAGTCGGTGAGTTGAATCAACTCCACAGCAACTACATAAATTTATCCACTAACCATTCAGAAACGTCCTGAGTCTCTCCATCAGTGTCGACTCCGGTTTGAACAATGTAAGGCTGAACACTTTCCTCATTTTGTCTGCATGAGATTCTCCAGCTTTGTTGTTGTTGAGCTGTTAAAGCCCCGCCCTCTTCTGGAAAGGGGGCGGGGAGCAGCAGCTCATTTGCATTTAAAGGGACACACACAAAAACGGCGTGTTTTTGCTCACACCCAAATAGGGGCAAATTTGACAGGCTATAATAAATGATCTGTGGGGGATTTTGAGCTGAAACTTCACACACACATTCTGGAGACACCAGAGACTGATATTACATCTTGTTAAAGGGGCATTATAGGTCCCCTTTAAGGGGGGCCTACCTGTGCTAAACATACTAGCACATTGCTTAGGAGTTTTGGGTAATTTCGACCCTGCCCCAAATGGCACCCTAAACACTTTCGTTCTTTGAGTCCAAACTTTCGTGACGTAATGCCACTTTGACTGTAAAATACATAAAGCACATATCCGCTGCAAAGGGGGAGCTAGCGAGCACTCTTCTGAAACCTAAAATGACAAACGGGACACCCTACAGTCTCATGGACTTCACAATCACACATGTGGCAGCCATTTTAACTCCTTTGTAAGACTTGTTAGGATGCTTATAATCTCAACCTTGGACTTCATGCTGAATGTCTGATTCATAAGCAACACAAAATGGGAAACACTTCGGGAGTTTCGAAGTTGTCATCTGATTGGTTGAATTCTCCAGGATTTCCAGGAGACGTGTGTGTTGTGTTCTTTAACAGTCTGCCAGAGGCCAATCTGTTATTGTAGGCCCATCGACTTTACAATTTCAAACCTCTAAACATGACGTGATTGGCTGCTTTACATGTCGGTCAGTGTCCTCTTGGCCGGTCCTTGACCAATGAAAGCTGCGATAGAGTCCAGACCTTCTGCTGTCAGTCTGAAGGTCTGGCTACGCAAGACTAGGATGCATATAACCAAACCAAGCATTAACAAAGTTGGGGATATTTTAACATTTGAGGACTCTAGCACAATCTAGTGCTTATTAAATGCTGTAGCTCCTAATAAAGGCCATTATCAAACAGTGTAAACCCGAATAAGTTGGCAAAACTCCCCCTTAACATTAATATTGCACAAAAAAAACATTATATAACACTTAATTTTTAACATTTACTCTCCCTTTCAAGCATTCTGGAAAAATAGAAATCCCAGCCCAGTTGTAGTTAAACTTAAGTTCATCTAAATTAAAAGAAATGAGTTCATAAAACTCAAAACAATGAAACAGTTCAGTTTACTTAAAATATGTCAGTTCAGTGAACTGGAAAGAAAAAAAGTGCTAAATACTCATAAAAGTTAATTTGACTGAGCTAATTTGTTTAAGCTACTCAAACCAATTAATTATTTTGAGTGTTAGGGTTTACCATGAACTTTATAATAATGACTTTTATGTCAGTAGCATAGCTGGCTGTGTTTTTAGATGTAATGTTGCCCGGTGGCTGTTTAGATGTTTACAGGTTGTCTTGGTATTTCATCACACAGCGGCTCTTTTATTGGAAAGTGACCTGATATTACTCTGATATCATGGCATTTGACAGCTGCTGTTCTGATGAAATGTGCTTTTAATAAGGTTTTATTGCTGATGCATGAATAAATAATGCCGCCTGTAGTTTATCTTCATTGTTGGTTAACAATGTCAAATCTGTGCCCTTAAACTGCCACTGAAGCCCAACATCTGTGCTTTTACTCTGAGCTGACACTGATGGAGGTCATTTATATCAGTTCAAACCTGTAACGTTGTTATATCTTTGTCTCACTAGTCGTATTATCCGCAGCAGTGTCTGTCTTGTCCTTTATTTGACACGGGGAGCTTGTTTCTAAGTCAACCGTGAGCAGGTGCAAGTGTGTTTTGAGTGTGTATTCTGTGCAGAAATGTGTAATGTTCTTGCTGTTGGGAGAAACAATGTGTTTTGTGTGCAAATGCAGGAATTGCCAGGAGAGACGCGGTCCTGCCCTCTTCCTGTCCGTCAACACTTTCGGTGGCATTTAAACTTTTTGAAAGTGGACCTCAGAATAATATTAGTCGAGGATCAGGGCAATTGTCCAAGCGGAGACACAGGGACTTTTCCAAATCTCTCTTAAGAAGCCAAGCACCAAGGTAAACAAGCAGAGAGATGAATGTTTAAAGATGGCCGACGATGGACAGAACAGGTGTCGTATTACAGTGAGCTATTTTCAGCAGGAATGCAGTAATTGATTTTGTTATTATAAACACACGCTGGACCAGGCTGGAGTTTAGGGCTAAAGAAGTCCACAAACCTTGAGTGTAAATGTACCTAATGCATTTTGATGCACTCACTGCCATTTTGTAAAGTGATGCCTTAATATAAACCTCGTTCATTAATCACCTCAGTACTGTGCCGATATATATTGTATGTTAGTTTGAGGGTGTTTATGATAATTTTCATTAGTAAGATATTAACAAACATCATTACATTATATAATTCTTAACAGATCATTAGCTAATGTACATTTAGATTAGAAATGTCACCCAGATTTAATTTACATATAGGCCTACAGTATCTGTATTTGAATGTACATCAACTAATGATCTGTTATGAATTATATTTTGTTTCTTAATGATGATATAAGCATGAAAGTTATTGTGAGTCACCCACAATTTTTACTGATTTAACCATTATCACAATACATTGTCTGATATATATATATATATATATATATATATATATATATATATATATATATATATATATATATATAGATATAGATCAGAAACTGCTGATATACTGAACACACACACACATATTATAATAAAATAATATATATAATTTATTTTATTATAATATATTATTATACATAAAATTATATATATATATATATATATATATATAATTTTACTGTAAAACATCATTACATTATATACTACTGTAATTTTACTGTAAAATGTTTAAAATATTCTATATATATATATTTAAATGTGTGTTCACAAGATGTGTACTTTAATAAAATATTGTTTTAAATTGAATATATTTAATATTCTATTCTATTCTATTCTATTCTATTCTATTATATTATATTATATTATATTATATTATATTTATATTATATTATATTATATTATATTATATTATATTATATTATATTATATTATATTTAACCACACTTGTGTCCTTCAATGGAAGTATTCTCAGTACAATTTACAGAAACAATATTAAAATATATTTTATTAGTTCAGATATATTTCTGTATTTAGATTATATCATTTATTGACACAATAAATGCAATATCATACAGTAATTCTTACAATATCATCAATGTATTTGGTAACACTTTACAATAATGTTCCATTAGTTAACATTAGTTTATGCAGTAACTAACAGACTGATCAAGCAATATTTATTAATCTTTGTTAATGTTCGTTAATAAAACCACAGCTGTTCATTGTTAGTTCATGTACATTAAATAATATTAACAGATTTCGATAATTTTTAATAACGTATATGTAAATGTCGAAATTAACATTAAAATGAACAAATTCTTTGAAGTATTTTCCATTGTTAGTTCATGTTAACAAATGGAACCTTATTGTAAAGTGTTCTATTTGTACAGTAAACTTCTAAAAACCACAGTTACAGAACATACAGAACATAGAAAGACTTTTTTGTTGCTCTACAAGCCCTTTTCTCTTTAGAAATATAAATCTTTTTTTTTTTTTTTTTTCTTAAGTTATGTTTTATCCAATGTCTTGAATGGACAGTTCTGGGTTGAGCGTGTAAAGGTTTGTGCTTGAGTACTTTTATCCTCTTTGTGCAGCAGTGGGCTTTATAAATCCAGATTATGTGTGTGTGTGAGTGTATTCGGCGGCTCTATGACCCCGCGGACTCCTCTCCTCCTCCACCGTCCTCCTCTCTCTCTCTCTCTCTCTCTCTCTCTCTCAGCGCAGAGGAGCAGCGGGGAAGGAAGTTATTAGTGTTCTGCGCTCCAGTTCTGCGCTGTCGGAGGATATCCTTCTCCTTCCAACTCTCAAATTCCAAGGATTTTTCTGTTTTTCTTTCCCACTCCTCCTCCTCCTCCTCCTCTTCTTCTCTCCAACTGGATCCGTCTATTTCTGCGCGTCTTTGAGGGTTTTTTTCTTTTGCGCGCGCGTGCGTGTGTGTGTGTGTATGTATAGAATTACGCATCATCTCTGGAATCTGGATCCACTGTGATTTTTGAGGATTATTTTCCATCAACACTCGTTTTATGCAGAACTTTTCGCGCTTTTGCGCACGCTACCCGGACACTTAAAGGAAACCGGACTGTTTGGAGCGAACAATCGTGTAGCGTTTATCAGAACGGAAAGTTTTTCTTCTCTTTTCTTCCGCGCGAGGCACATCATCCGCTGTCACGATGGAGAGCGAATGTCTCCGCATATAGCGTGCCAAGTGTCCCATCTGGGCTTACACGATCGTAATAATCGCTATCGCGCATTTAAACGAACATTAAACTACCAGTTGAAGCTCAAACGAGCAGAAATCTCCAGACTGCGCGTGTTGGATTATCAGGAGGACACTAGAGGCTCCAGTGCTCTGCGCTTTTACGCACGTTCGCGCGCCTGGAGAGCGTCATGAATCTGCCGTCCGGAGACACTGTGACTTTATGTCCTCCTCATCCTGAATCCCACTTCTCTGCCATCGTGATGTTTTGATGCTGTTCATTTTTGCTTTACAAATATGATGAAATGGCAGCCCCGGAAGAAGGTAAGCACGAGATCAGATTTATGGGAGTGTATTGTGAGTTTGGCAGTAGATCAGGAGGGGAAGACCTCTGGATGAACATGATCTTGAAGGTTGTACGCTGAATTCGTGCTTGGAGAGTATTTGATGTTGAAATATTTGAGGTTTTAATGATGCATTTAGTCCAAGTAGAGGATTTTTGGACTGGATTGTAGGTTATATGCAGAAGAACAATCTCTACTCCATGCTCATGCATTAAAATGCAGTGGTTTTTCTCTCTCTTTTTAATGCATTTTATTCTCCGTTGTACTTGTGATACATGCGATTATGATGATGATTATGGTAATGAAAGTCCTTAAATGCAAAGTCACCTCAACCTTAAAGTCCTATCATGCATGCAGGTCTGATAAATGCAGTCCATAACTTTACTAGAAGCTCAATGTCTTTGCTGGTATGACATGGCCATTGTGGCATAGCGTATGCTTCGAATGACTTTGTTTTCAGGTCTAAACGGCACCGACCGTTTGATGCTAGGAATCCGTGAGCTGTTTTGCTGTCTTATGTGCGTTTTGAATGAACTAAATGCTGAGTGTGCCATTGCCAGGGGCCCTTTGAACACCAGCCAAAACTCGTAGTTGCATCTTCTTCTCCACTAGAGGGCAAGCATCCTCAGATCACAGGAACCTGCCTCCCTTCCCATGTTCTTCTGAGGAAAAAATAATAAATCCATGACATTCCTCTGCTTTTGTTTAAGAAAAAGATTTTGACTAGTTCACGTCGTGCCTGTAATTGTGTTCGGCGTATTGTTCCCTAGATTAAAGGGCCTTAAATGGGTCTTTTGTGAATCAAAAGATGATGACGTTCAGCGAGTGAGTCACTGCTACAGCTGCCGAACACCTCTTAGGGTTTGTAAATAAGACCTCCGTGGAAGATAAAACCTGATACGCAGCTGGAGAGCGGTGTATGACCGTGCAAACTTCAGGTTCCTGCGCTGGCGTCTGCGTTTCTGCTCGGTTCATAGGCGACTTAAAGTCGCGATGTACAAAAGAACTTGATTATTTCGTTCTGTATAGAAGACGAAGACTATTCAGCACTCCCCGGCGGGAGTCAAATGGCATTCAGCTCATTAGGGTCTCCACTTTTCTCCTCTATTAGAGGCATATTGTTTGGGGCTGCAGTTAATCAAAAGCCACCACAGGCCGCCCTCGACTACAAACACGCTCGCAGAAACAGTCACGACATGAAGTGCGAGTTTGCAGCTCTTCTGTGAAGTCTTGTAGTGCTCTATCAGAGTGTTTGATAGGGGTGGAAACCTTCAGGCACTTCAAGATTTGATTCAGGGAGTCGTGTTCCCAAACTGTTCATGATTTTTCGTTTTTTCTGCAACAGTGTAGGTGTGCAAAGTTACAACTGTCAGTGTGTATTTGAATGAATCCAGTCATTTGAGAATGAATCTTGGTGTAGGAATTAAAATTTCCTGATAATTTACTCACCCCCATGTCATCCAAGATGTTCATGTCTTTCTTTCTTCAGTTGAAAATAAATGAAGGTTTTTGAGGAAAATATTCCAGGATTTTTCTCCATATAGTGGACTTCACTGGGGTTCAACGGGTTCAAATGTCAGTTTCAGTGCAGCTTCAAAGAGCTCTACATGATCCCAGACGAGGAATAAGAGTCTTATCTAGACAAAAAAATATAAAGTTATATACTTTATACACGTATTACGTAATCACGTTGGAAAGGTCACGTGTCACTTAGGCGGAAGTACCGCGGTAGGGCGAAAAACTCCAACTTTAAAATCGTCTGACATCGTTGTTTTACCTTTTTTTGTAAAAGCCGTTTGAATTAGTCTTTGCACATTCGCTTTGTAAACACTTGCTCAGTACTTCCGCCTACGTCACGCTTTCCAACATGATTACGTAATGCGTGGCGCATCACAGAGCAGCGCAAGACGAGCATTTGTGGTTAAAAAGTATATACATTTTATTTATTTTTTAGAAAATGACTGATGGTTTCTCTAGATAAGACTCTTATTCCTCGTCTGGGATCATGTAGAGCTCTTTGAAGCTGCACTGAAACTGACATTTGAACCCGTTGAACCCCAGTGAAGTCCACTATATGGAGAAAAATCCTGGAATGTTTTCCTCAAAAACCTTCATTTCTTTTCAACTGAAGAAAGAAAGACATGTACATCTTGGATGACATGGGGATGATTGAATTATCAGGAAATTTTAATTCTGAAGTGAACTAATCCTTTAAGGTGGGGCTTTGGCATGGACGAGGGTCTCAGGAGGGCTCTGGACAGGAGGGATCGCCCAGGTTTTGGCACGGTCACACTTACAGTTGGCTGACTGCTCACATTCTTTTCAGAGTTGGCTCAACACATTTCCGACAGGGGTTTGCATTGCTGCCATTCAGAGCTGGTGCTAGACTTCTAGGGGCTCTAAACAAAACCCAACACAATCTCACGGCAATGAGTTTTGCTGAATCGGTGGCTGATTCGTACAATCTCATTTGTACAGTTTCATATGATCTGTTTAAACCCCAGTGATGGGTAGGTTTAGGGGCGGGGTTAGGGGTTGATTTGTACATTTTTGTACAAATCAAATTGTTCGAAATCATATGAAATCGCCACCTCATAAAATAGTTAGGTGTTCCCTTGAGATCGGGTTGAAACCCTCAAAAAAATGACCCCCGACCCTTTTAATCTGTTCTTTCAGAGCAGTTCCACAACAAACAGTAATACAGTAATACAATAAAAAATAAATGCTGTTCTTTTAAACTTACTATTCATCAAAAATTCTGAAAAAAAAAGAAGTCAGTTTCCAACTGCTTTCAACATTGATAATAATGTTTCTTGAGCAGCAGATCATCAGAATGATTTCTGAAGGATCATGTGACACTGAAGACTGGAGTAATGATGCTGAAAATTCAGCTTTGATCACAGGAATAAATTATATTTTAACATATATTCACATAGAAAACATTTATTTTAAATCATGATAATATTTCACTGTTTTTACTGTATTTTAGATAATAAATGCTGTCTTTGTGAGCTTTCAAAAACAATTTGTCCATCCACTAAAAGTAAAAAGTCAGCTTGAGGTCTTTGTAAACTGATTTATCGTCCACTATTGTAAGTCCGATCGCTTTTATTCAACAAGCCACTTGATTTGGTAAATAATTGATGTCTTTAGCAGATACTGAATTTTAGTATTTAGCCGCGTTTGGGTTTGTTGAAATCGCAAACCGTGTTCTTGTGGTAATTTGAAGTCTATCTCAACACTTGTAGCTCTTGGTACAATGTTAAAGTAGATCCTCACTCATAAACCTCCTTTATCTTTCTTTATCATCTTGTTTTTGTATCTTCCCCTGCCTTTGTTTAACTAGTGTTTGTCCTACATGCATCTCCCTTGCTCTTTCCGGTATTAAGATATAGCATCAAAATTCAGCTTCCAGCTTTTAAAACACACTCATAGTAATAGTCTTTTACTTAAAAACTAGGTCTGTTTTCCGGTTCTTGTGTAGTCCCTGAAGACGAATCCCATATTCGGCTCTGTGCCGTGGAGATCAATAAAGCGTCTGAGAAACTCGCTCAGAGTTTGCCGAAGACCTCTCGGGCTCCTCTGCTTCGGATTGGATTACACTAATATGTTCAAAAGCACTTTATATTTTCCCAGCGCCACTGTCGGAGCGCTCCGATAACGCTCGTAGAAGGGAAGACTTTGTTTACCGTGGATTACAAGGATTACGGCGCTGCTCGCTCGCTCTCCCGGTATCACTACCTCAGCAGATTAAACATCCCATCCATTACTCACTCAGAGAGGCTGCGGCCCTGTGGTTATCTATTACGGGGGGCAGATGTACAGGGTACTTATTCTTCGTGTCAGGGCGGCTGATTCAGGCCTGTGGAGGCCGGTGGGCCCGCTAATTCTCTCTAACGTGTGCTCTTTTAATAATTTAGGTGTGAATAATATGGAGATGATGAAAGTTGTTGAAAGATAAGAACCTGGGTGAAGTTTTCTGCTTTCTGGGGCATTGCCGAAGAATAGAGCGAGGAGATCATCCTTGACGCTCTCAGAATGGGTTTTATTTTTAGCCAGCTTTGTTTCGTTCCATCTAGTGCTGTGCTGACAGAAACGAAGCGTTTGTTTGAAATGTATTGCTCCGTTTTTGGATGCAAGACTGTATCGATACTAAGTTAATAATTATATTTATGATTTGGGGTTGTTTTGGATGTTTTAGCTTTGTTTTCAAACAACAAAAGTTGTCAGAAGTCAGTCAAGTGTATTTATACCAGGTATTTGCCAATTCAGAGATCAACCAATCCTTACACGATCATTTAAAAGTTTGGAATCAGTAAGATTTGGCTCAAACAATGTTCCTTTTCCGATGACATCACCAAGCCCTCTTCATTTACACTCTAAAAAGTAATTTAGGGAACCTGTTACCACAACTTAAATAAATGCGCAGTTGCAAGGTATTGCTTTTCATTAAGTTGCAAACATTATTTTGTAGAGTTCTGTTGACATAATAATGTTGAATATTGCATCAACTTAATATTGTGTTTAATTTAAACTCACATTTCTGCATTAACTGGCTTTTTCAAAAAAATTAAGTTGTAGTAATGTAATGAAATTGTCTTGATAACTTCAGAAATTAGGTAGGGGATTTCTAGTTCCCATGCTAAAGATAAAGAGAATAAATGTTTTTTTTTAAATTAAGTGTTATTTTATGTGTGTTTTAGTGAAGGGAAACACCTGTTAGTGTTTAATGCTGTTATGTTTGACATTTTTGTGTTTACCATTGTGCTGAAGATAGGGCTGCATGATTAATCGTACGTTTTGAAAAAACCCATTGAAATCGCGCTTAAACGATTTCTCTTAGTGCGATTATGAAATCGCACAGCTGCAATTATTTTTTTTTATGCGTGGCTTGTCAATGAATTATGGCTCCAAATGCTTATCCATCTGAAAACATCTGAAAGTTTGAATCGCTTATAATGTGCATTTGAAAAAACAACACGCGTCAAACATCTTTCCAGACATGAGAAGCATTTATTAACATCTTGTCCATCAAAAGAAAACATTTAATAATATGTTTTACTCCAAACTCACTTTATAACGACAGTTGAGCATCCTTCTGTCAGATGAAGTGGCTTCTTACACAGAATATGGCAGTCGTGTGTTTATTAATCATGTTTAATCAATCAAAACGTTTCAATCTTCTGTTTATTCAGCTACAGCGATTGTATAGGATTTCCTGGAACGACGCGTGTTCTACTTCGGCAGCAAGGCATATTTGCAGTTTCTGCCCGAGAGCGCCCTCTGACTTTCAGATGGAGAAGCATTTACTACTGATCACAGAGCCGTACAACTCTGACAAGCTGCGCATAAAATAATCAAAGCTTTTGCCAAATCGCGTGCAATAAATCGTGCAGCCTTAGCTGAAGAGTAGAAACATGAAGGTAAACACTACACTGACTCTATAAGCAATGACTGCACTAATGCCAGTGACAAGTAATGTCTCACTTGTTCATTAAATGTATGTTAAATAAGTTGTTTTGGCATGTGCTATGGCATGAGCATTTATTTATTATCTAAAATTGACGTGAGCTGTTGATTTGAACTGAAATAGATAAGATTAATTGGTTCCAACAACTTCGAGCAAATACATTTTTTTGAGTAATCAACTTAAAAAAATTGTGTTTATGCTACAAAATATTAAGTTGTAGCTTGTTGGTGTAACGTAAATTCAATGAAGGTTGTCATAAAATGATGCAAACTGTTTTTTAGAGTGTACAACTTCTTTCCTCAAATCACATGCTGCATTTTGGTTTGTAACGGCCAGTGTTTTGTGGTCTAATCAATAAATTTATTATCATCAAATATCCTTTTTTCGGTCTCATTTTAGAAGTAAAATAGTGATTTTTACAAACCTTTCTTCATGAAAATTAGCCTGAAATTCTTTGCACACTACTATTTCTTAACATTGAACGTTCTGACAGTATTGTTAAAGGTGGCAGGGATAGCTAGAGATAGTTAATATCTTCCCATTTTTCTCCCTCTCTCGGTTTAATAAACGATACTCCAGGCCGATGTGATTTAGCGGCAGATTCACTGAAGTGGGCTTAACCCTTATCGGAGGCGATACTCCTGTGCTAAAACCTCGTTTAGAAGCTCTTAACCTCTGGGGAGCTGCAAAACCTTATCTCCATTTGATTCCTGCGTTATTTATTAGATCTCTGCGGGGAGGCTATCGTTCTCTCGCCATTATATCCATCACCGGAGTATCCCGCGGCATCTAAAGTCTCGATGACAAACATGCTATCATCTTCCGCACCTGTTTGGTTGGTATGTGGCCACATTCACCCTGATTTCTGAATTTGACTGAGTGTTTCCTGGGTGTGCGTAAGGTAACCGGAGCGCTGTGAGGATCTTGATGAGGAAGGTGTTTTGAAGAGCCTCCCGCGACGAGAAAGGAAGCTCTCAGAGAGACAGGTGGATGATTAACCGTCAGCGGCGAACACACCTGCTGGCTTTATGATTTGCCAGCGTATTTACAGCCTTCCATGCAGGATGGGCTCAGAATCAGACGGCCAGACTTGCTGCGGTTCTCGCGGCTCACCTGCCTGTGAATGCTTAGAGGCGTTTTGAGGAGCTGGCGGGGGGAGTTATTAGGCAACCTTGAATAGATTCCCTCTGGTTCTCATCTTTCAGCCGCTGACACCAGGATGAACTTCCTATTCTGGTTGTTCCCTCTGGTTTTTCACCTCCCAGATTGGCTCATTTCTCCTGCAAGATGCTGTGCGCAACACAAGCTTCCATTATAACACAAACGCCTTTTGAGATATTTAATGCTAAGCTCCGCCCACCTTGGTTACTGTTGCTAAGATATTCTTTGTAGAATGCCCCATGGAGATTTCTGTGTACTGTTTAAAAGGTGGTAAAAATTGTAGTATTGTGTCTAAAACAGTTCCAGAAAAGTGAATTCCATCTCTATGGGAAGTCATTAACTATCTTCACCAATTCCTTCCCCTCTTGAGCAATATTTAGAGCATTCAATATTTTGAAATAGCAGTTTGACAACTTTTTACAAAAAACTTCAAGGTGCACTGAGTGTTTTTGCACCACCAAAATGTACTAGGACACTTCAACTATCATTTTTTTTTTTCCCATAATGTGACCCATTTCTAAGTGAAAAAGGATATATGATGAGAATAAATGTAGGGCGATCAAGAAACATTGGTGTTACAAACTAGAAGAGAGCATGTGATTGGAAAAAAAGAACTGAAAAATAAGAAAAGGAAAGTAATTTTACTAGTTGAGCAAATGAAAGATGAGATGAGGAAAAAAATTTTTTCTGTGGAATAATGTGCACTGATGAATTGTTCACAATAAGATAATCGGATGGAATGTCCCATAGAAATAAACCAGAGATTTCGTTAAAATATGTGTGCATAAAGTGGTAAAAATTGATTGGGTATTATTATTTTTATGTGGCATTGCAGCACATTTGTATTTGCTGTTTTTCTTTAAAGAAGTTGTCAAAGGCATAGTCTACCCAAAAAATCATGTTTCAGAAGTCAGGTTCAGAATTGGTTATAGTACTGTATTATAGCACTTACTAGGGTATTAAACTACATTTTATTGGAGGTTTAAAATGGAAATTGGCTTTACGTTGGTTCCGTTCTTGCCTGGAGTGTTGAAATTTCACTGTAAAGATTGGGAATAATTGTTCTTCTGCTGCTCTTGTAAGTTATGGGGTACCTCAGGGCTCTATTTTAGGCCCGCTGCTTTTTTCTCTATACATGATTCCACTGGGAATATACTATATTTAATAAATTTGGCATTTCATATCAAAGTTATGCTGATGACATGCAGCTGTACCTGCCTTTTAAAGCAGGAAATAATGCAGCTGAAATGCCACGAGGAGGTGAAATGTTGGATGAATTCAAATTTTTTAATGTTAATTAAATTCGATCATCAAATAACAGCGGTAAAAAAAAGTTTTTCAATTGAGGAGGATTGCAAAATTGAAGTCAGTTTACAGGATTTACAGGATTACAAGTGCCCTGGCAGCAACATTTTACCATATTTTTGTATAATTTCTGTAAAATTGTGTTAAAAACTATTCAAACACATTGGACTTCTATAAAGCAAAAGTTTGCCTGATGTTTTTAAGGCAAGGCTTAGAGAAGGATCATTTATATCAGCCGCGATGTCTTGAAGTTTCTGAACTGTATCTGATTGTGTTTCAACCAGATGCTACAGCATCTAATATGACTGATAATGCTGTTGATTGAAATCAATGTAAGCTGCCCCCTGGAGCTCATTAGATAGATGAAGTGTGTGTGTGTATGTGTATGTGTGCAGCTCAAAACTGAACATTCAGATTGCATGATAAAAAATACTCCATAGCCTACTATTATCTCTGATTTATGTATTGTGCTTACTGTAGAGTTTTTGTGTATGCATCAAAAACCCTGATGACCTACTTCATCTGCCCAAATCTGCAGTAACCAGAGCACACTGTGTGCAAGAGTATATCTCGAGGCGATGCACTCGACTTGACCTTCCATTTCCAGTGTGACGAACGAACCAGAGCTGTGATTTAACATCCCCATGACTCATTATTAAGTCAGACTGGCAAAAGTGAAGTCATTTTTCACTAAATTGGATTAAAATGCAAAATAACTATACTTCTGATATGATAACTGGGCGGCACTGGCTGTATTAAACAGGTCACGCAGCATGTTTGAAATGTTTATACTGCAAGTTTATACAAACGAATAGGAAATATGCAGAACCTATGGTGCAGTACGCAGCAGGCCTAAATAGTATGCCAGTATTCAATTCTGAGCTTTTACATTTGGCATGGACGTTTCTTCATGTAATGACTTTGCTGATTGCTTTTGATTAGCATGTGTGTGTAAGAACGCATGTGGCGTGTAGATAGTGATAGAGGCCAAAAACGCTGTTAGTCAGACCCTCGAGCAGACGCAGAGCCGCATGAATAAGCATGCAGGACCATTCTGCAACACATTTCCCAGTGTGATCAAGTGGAAAAACTGCTCAAATGCAGCAGCCTGGGAGGATCCGGCATTCAGACCTGCTGTAGCGCGAGCTCATCCGCACTACAAAGACAAACACAGCCGTTTGATCGTGTCTCTGACCTACTATTCTCCCGCGGAACCCACTCAATGTGCTGCTTTATTTTCAGCTGATTACGTTTGATGCAAAATAAGGCGACGGCGTAAAGGTGGGCGAATGACCAAAATGTGTTTCTGTATGAGTCATTTTATATCACAAACATAGTATTGCCGGTTTTTAGCCCCTTGCATTAACCTTTTTGAGTTTACTTCATTTTAAGCCATTTCACACACGCACACTAAAATGAAATATTGATTTTCATCAAAGCAGAAAAATATTGAGGTGTTTATTTTATTAGCCCTATTTCCCAGCCCTACTTTCTTACACTTTGTTGTGTCTGTAGTCTTTTGTTAGCAATTATATGTGATGACACTGACCTATGGCTGCTTGATTATGGCAAAAATCATAATCGCGATTATTTTGGTCAATATTGAAATCACAGTTATTTAACATGATTATTGGTGGGTGATTTGATCAAAGTCTTATTTCATGATTTGAGTCATTTTGGTGAAATTTCACAATTATCGATACTTCAGCAAAAACTAATACTAGGTTAAATAATGTAAAGTTAAAGGTCCTCAAAACAGTTACAGAAGACAATCAGCAATACAATAAAAGAAACTAAATTACAGCCAAAACCGACAAATAAATACAACAGAACAAAAATACACATTAAATTGTATTCAGATAAGGAATGGCCTACAACAGAAATTGAATAAAGTAATCAAATGTAAAATAACACTGCTGTATACATTAGAAATACAAAAGTTATTCATTCAAGAACAGTGAGTGATTTTATCTTTGTCTTTTGTTTGATTGATGTCAATGACTGCAGCAGATTTATTAGGCTGCTGTCCCTTTAAGAGCTGGACGGATCCAATATACATGTTTTCTTTCTCAACTATTTACATTCATTTAAGACATAACTGACTGAGTTTACGAGGATACTCGCTAAAACGGCATTTCAACATTTTTGTGCATAGGCTATTTGACCATTTAGGTGTAAATAAAGTGGGTTTAATGTTCGCTACGTCAGAATTTATTCGGCAAATGCATTTCCATCTCTCATTATTCGCATTAGCTCCAAGTCAAAAAACACCTGAAGCGAGCGTAAAAACTTGTTTGCAAATTAAGGGATTTATTTTCTCGAAATTTGGCGTTTCCATCACTCGTTTCTCATGCGATTAGTTCAAAATGCTCATAAAAACAGTGTGATGGAAACATAGCTAGTGTCTCTTTCGTGGCTTTTAATAACACTGTTTAATATCAAGCACGTCCCGCAGTTTAGCAACGATAGACTGTATTTGACATCACTCACTTATTCGGCTGATTCAGATGTTAAAGGTGCAATGTGTACATTTTAGGAGGATCTATTGACAGAAATGCAATATAATATACATGAGTATGTTTTCAGTGGTGTATAAGGACCTTATTTTATGAACCGTTGTTTTATTACCTTAGATTGAGCCATTTCTGTCTACATACACCGCAGGTCCCAGTACATGTAAAGTTGCCATTTTGCACCGGCAGTTAGTTTCTACAGTAGCCCTAAATGGACAAACTGCTCTACAGAGCACATTTGCTTGACTGGATACTCTCTGCTGTCACAGACGACGACATCTTTGTCCTGTGTTGACCACCGTAGCTTCTCTATATTGCAATTCGCAACCTCAAGTTTAAGTTTAGCTTAGGGAGGAACAAAAGCGCACCGCTGTGAAGGAAAGGAAGGTGCGCGGGACGGAACATAATCGTTTTACGTCAATTATCTTGTTTTCATAATTGTTGGAAGTCGAAATCGAAAATTATTTACGATTAATCACACAGCCCTACACTGACCCAAATGCCATGAAGTTGTCAGCGGCCAGTCTCCGGTTTGGCGGGATGTCGTAAATGTGAGTGAAACACACACGAGGCCTCTGTCACATCGTAGCAAGCGCTGTAGAAATGATATTTGCCAACTCTTTTTGTTCTCCCTTGCGTTTCAAGCCTCTCCCTGCAACAGCAGCAGCGTGTTCATCACCTGCCAAACGGAGCGAGAACGAGCGGCAGGCAGAGAGACTCCTGAAGGGCAGAGGAGGAAGGGAAGGCGTTTGCTCTGTCGGTTCACCTTGAAGCTGCGCTGGTCCGGCCATTTGCTAGCGGAGCAGGAAGTGTCAGTGTGCTTTGAGGGGAAGTAATGAGCGAGTGGGATGTCATGTCTATTTCGTGGATGCAAAATTAAAGAAAACTTGAAATGCTGCCTTGGCATCTTTCTAAAATATTAAAAAATACTATAATAGTAAAAAAATACTTCTGGAGCATTTTGATTCTTTCTTTAATGATTCTGAATCGACTCTGAGTCAGTTTTTAACCATGCTTTAAACTGCTTTAAATTAAACAGAAGTTTTGGTTTTGTATGATGACAAAGGTAACATGATTTACAGTACCAACAAAAAGGTTTAGTTTGTATTTTGTAGTTGCAATTTTCTCTGAATCTGAGTCAGTGTAGTTGATCTGTCTGTCACTGGAAGATCAGTTTTTTGTGAGATATTTCAGGAATCGTTTTGGAATTGTGACTCCCTGAATCAGAGTCTGATTGAATCATGAAGTGCCAAAAGATTCCCATCCTGTTTTTATGGTGAAACAGAATATTTGGCAAGATTTTATGCACATATGGATTTGATTGTTGCAATCGGATGAAAAATGATAAAACATCTTTTTAATAACATGAATTAATGAATCATTCACAACTCCAAAAACATTTATAGAGTAAGTGAATTGGGTCAGTTTTGATTTCATGTCATCTCTAACATAAAGTTGAGTAGTGCATCAGCTGCCTAAAAAGTAAATGCATTTTTGTCTCATTTTCTAGTAAAAATATCTACATCTAGATAAATTTACTTTAAGAAGCAGAATGATTTGTTTTATGAAGAACTAAGTGAGTTTATGCTTAAAACAAGAAAAACAAATGCCAATGGGGTTAGAAAAATAAACTTAATTCACAGGAATTTTTCTGACCCCATTGCCAGATATATATATATATATTTTTGTTTCCAGCAAAAACACACTTAACTCTTTCCTGACATTGATGGAATTTTCCAGCAATTCATGTTTTCACTGTTATACGGTAGGGGGCGCTATTACATATCTTCTAAAAGAGTGCAGAATCTCCAGATCAAAACACAGGCAAAGAAGAAGCAGAAACAAATGATACACGCACATGTAAAATAACACGATCATCAAACATTAAACAGCGTATAAATCAAAACTGCCTAAATGCGATATTTTCAGCTTTTTGTTACTTTTTTATGAAACTTACCCACATTCAAGTGTTGATAACAAAATAATGCATGAAGCTAGAATGCTTCTTTTTTTGTTGTTGTTGTGGATGTTGGTTTAAAAGCAGAGGCTCTGTTCTTTCCTTTGATATACTGAATGTTTACATATTCATGCAAACAAAATATTCTGCGGGCCATGAAAGTTTTGTGAATATAATCAAAAATGCTGGTGCTGACTAGCAACTTTTTTAGCAAATGCTGGTGGGGAGAGTTAGCATCTTAGGACATAAATGCATCTTGATTTAAGGAAGGAAGGAAATTTTTTGCACCCAGAGACGTCTCGCCCAGCGCTTTCCAAAGCACACGCCGCGTCCCTCTCAGATGAACCCGGCTCTCTGCGTCTGTAGCGTGTGAAGAGATGAAATAATGGAGGGCCACAGGGCAGCTCTCGCCGAGACTTCACAACTCCCGCTAATGTAATTGGTTTCAATTCCCAGCACTGCTGCCGCATGCATCGTACCCATAATGCCCCTCCGCACCTGCCACTTCCTGCGGCGTGTGGACGAGCACATGAGAATACAGCCATTTAGATTTTCAACACCTTTGTCACAAAAGTGTGAATCGCTCTATTTCTGTATGTCACACGCTGGACAGCGGGAAATAGTCATGTGATGTTTCGCTCGAGAAAATGAACATTTCAGGGTGTTTTTGGGTCTCAAGAAATAGATGCTTCTTGTTCTCCAATCAGAGAGTTTGTGTGTATTTGTTCCAGGGAAAAAAATGTGTTTATTGTCTTTGTTTATAAAGTTGCGTAAACTTGCTGGATTTGGACATTCAGTCTTGAGACCCAAACAAGCACATCGATTTGCACCTTTTCCAGAGGCTTGTAATAGTTTTACTTTGATGACATGTTTCTTTACAAAATTTGACCAAATCTGTGTCAAACAAGAGAATATTTATCACATAAACAGTTCAATGAATCATTTGACTTGAGGAAAATATTATTGCTCAAATTGGGCCTGAGATTTCTTCTGAATCATGTGAGATCACGGTTTTCTTTTTCCTATAAATGAATCTGAGATTCATGAGTATAGCCTCAGTTTGAGAGATTATTGAAATATCTGACTTTTGATTGCAGACTTTGGCATCTTGGCAAAATCTGAGCATGACTGGAGATCTCAAATGTATAATATTTTAAATAATAATTATTAATTACATTTGTATTTAAAGTAATTTCAGGATGTTTCCTATAATTTTAAATGATCAGAATACATCTATGACAAAGGATTCTAAAAATATGGCTTCTTATAAAAAAATGTTCATCTGGCTCAATTTACCCCAGGTTAGGGGTAAGTTGAGCCGAGTCAGTAGGTGGGTGTAAACTGAAGCTCTAACAGAATCTTTTTTTAAAAGCTAAATTAAACAACATAAAACCAACCAAATGAAATTGAAATTTTAGTGTTTAATTGTTTGCATTTCTGAAACAATATGTAGAACATCAAAGTTGTAACCTTCCCATAAACAGACTAAATAGAGAGTTTGTTGAGTGAAATTAAATAAGAATGAATAAATGTCACTGAAACTAATAAACATTTTAGTCAAAAGGTTCTTGACATGGTAGTTTTTCTGCAATGTCGACCATGTTAGGCCATTAGAGACTACAGGTGGAAAGATATATATGATTAAACATCCTCTGGTTCGTTTCAGAGAAGGATTTGGTGTACTTCTGCACTATTCTTATCAAATAAACGCGAAAATAAAGATAAACTAAACCAGTTACGTAATATTGCATTGAAATGACACCAGTTTATACTTCAGATTTAACTTAAATTCATTGCCTTGTGGTGGCGTAAGTTAAAACGATGGCTCATCTTACCCCACTCTCCCCTACAAATCGACGGTGAAAAATGCTATCTATCAGATTATGCTTTATCAATGTCTACACGTATCCCAACCCTTGCAACAAATGCAAAAATATGCAAACAGAAATTTGGTGTTATTTATCATGACAAAAATGATGTAATATTGATGTGCAGTAAGACAATCTGACAGATAGGATGAAATGTCAGGACACCGGAACCCATCGTGCCCAAAATGCTAGTCTTTCTGTTAGGATGTCATGAAACGATAAAGGTTGGTTATTGTCCACTATGACACACTATACTTGATCTATTCTTGCATCCCGATGCCATTGAAGGATCATGTGACACTGAAGACTGGAGTAATGATGATGAAAATTCAGCTTTGGTCACAGAAATAAGATGTATTATAATAGAAAACAGTTATTTTAAATTGTAATATTATTTAAAAATATTACTGCTTAGTGAGCATAAGAGACTTCTCAACCTCAGTAGCATTTAGGAGAAATCCCTTTCTTTTAATGTACTTGCACACTGAGAGAGGACGTGTCCTCATCACTAGTGTAGAGGGGGAAGGGTGTGTGTGAGCTTTAATTGGAGAGCTGCAGAGGGCCGGCCGGCAGAAATTAGAGCTGGAAGCCCCCTGCAGTCCACATACGAGCACGTTCCGTCCACACACACACACTTAGCAATGCGTATAAATCCTGTCTCAGAGGAGCTGTGAAAAATGACGGGATCGGAAAAAGTGCGCAGGAGAGAGAGGTGAGGAGAGTGCCAGAGAAATGTTTGTAGGCTGCTGCTGCCACAAATACATATGGGCATCCGAGAAACGGCGTCCCTGTAGGAAAGACTGCAACAGGATTGCTCACTCTGTCCCGGAATATTCCATACTTGTGGAAAACACACACACACATGTATATGTATACTATAACTATACACTACCCTATGTATGTATCTAAGAAACTTCATGTATCACGGTTTTCACAAAAATATTAAAATACTCTTTTAAACCTTGATTATTAAATGTAAATATTGATATTGATAATTGAGTATAACTGCCAAATTTGTTCATTTCAGTCCAGTGTTGAATGTTTCATCCCCTCCAGCAGGCAGTGAGGTCATATGTCGGGTTAACATCACAGCCCGGGCGGAAAATAATAGTGCGAGACTGCTGCGCTTAGCGTTTCCCAGCCTGCCGCTTTCTGCCGGCTTCATTTTCAACCAGTGATGGCCTTGAACAACTGAACTCTGAACTAGATTTTCCCAGTCTGAGATGCCCTTTAACGGGGAGCGTTTCTGATAAATTGGGCCGCGCGGAGACCAATGGAGCCTGACGGAGTTTTGTTCAGCTGCGGTTAGAGCCTCTCTCTCTCGCTTTATGACATGTTCACTGGTTCGTCCGCACCATATGCTTCTCCCGGGGGTTCGGGGAGCGCGTATGCGGCGTGTCTTCGGGTAGTTTGTTTGAGTTTGCGAACAGACTGTTTTGTTTGTCGAGACCAGGTGTTTCTGATCAAGCCAAATTAGTTGGTGGCAAACGCCAGTGCCACTGAAGTACATTTACTGTGGGAGGAAAGATCCTGCTTTACCAGTTTGGAGATGAGTGTGTTTTTCTTCATTTAGTGAAACTAGAGATGTTTACAGTGATATTTTTTCAAAACTGACAATAGTGAGGAAACACTGTGTTATTGTACTGGATCTATCTATCTATCTATCTATCTATCTATCTATCTATCTATCTATCTATCTATCTATCTATCTATCTATCTATCGTGTGTTCTATCATCCATCCATCCACATTCCATCCATCCATCCATCCATCCTCTATCTATCTATCTATCTATCTATCTATCTATCTATCTATCTATCTATCTATCTATCTATCTATCTATCTATCTATCTATCTATCTATCTATCTATCTATCTATCTATCTATCTATCTATCTATCTATCTATCTATCTATCGTGTGTTCTATCATCGTGTGTTCTATCATCCATCCATCCATCCATCATCCATCCATCTATCTATCTATCTATCTATCTATCTATCTATCTATCTATCTATCGTGTGTTCTGTCATCTATCATCCATCCATCCATCCTCTATCTATCTATCTATTCTGTCATTCTATCATCCATCCATCCATCCATCCTCATTCTATCTATCTATCTATCTATCTATCTATCTATCTATCTATCTATCTATCTATCTATCTATCTATCTATCCTATCATCATCCATCCATCTCATCTATCTATCTATCTATCTATCTATCTATCTATCTATCTATCGTTCTATCTCCATCCATCCATCATTCTATCTATCTATCTATCTATCTATCTATCTATCTATCTATCTATCTGTTCTATCTATCATCCATCCATCCATCTATCTATCTATTCTTCATTCTGTCTTTCTATCCATCCATCCATCCATCCATCCTCATTCTATCTATCTATCTATCTATCTATCTATCTATCTATCTATCTATCTATCTATCTATCTATCGTGTGTTCTATCATCCATCCATCCATCCATCTATCTATCGTCATTCTATCATCCATCCATCCATCCATCCTCATTTTATCTATCTATCTATCTATCTATCTATCTATCTATCTATCTATCTATCTATCTATCGTTCTATCTATCGTTCTATCTATCATCTATCTATCGTTCTATCTATCGTGTGTTCTATCATCCATCCATCCATCATCTATCGTTTAAATCATAACAAAGGCACAAACACTACTAATAAAAAAGCTGGGTCTGTTAGAGCGTCCACATCTTGGTCCACCTCTCCGATACGACAGTCATTACTGTGCTCCAGACGACGCCACTTTTAACCCATTCCCCAACGGGACGATCAAAATTAAATTTCATAGCTGGAAAAACGACATGCCATAATTACATTACATAAAAGCCATTTTAAAAAGAGGAGGAGGGGGAAAACTAGCTCATCCTTGATTAACTGAAACACTATTCTAATCTGGTTTGCAGAAGAGGCCAATCCGCCCCTGCTCGATACCCTCGGGACACGGGATCAGGGTAATGAGAGGTGCCCGAGCCTTCAAATGAGATCATTCTGCCACTAATTTCCCAAACAGGAGCGTGCTGGAGACATGCACCTATTTACAGGAACGATCCGAGCGTATCAATAAGCAATGAGCTACATCAACTACACGATTCGTTCGAATGGAAGCCACATTTCGAACAGGCGTCTGTTCGGGAAAACAGTCTGGTTTGTAATGAGGGAGGTGATGTGAAGACGCGGCGGGATTCGTCTGGCGGCAGGGAAGTGTTCTCTGGGCAGACAAGTGTTACTCTCAATCCGTGCTCTCTCCCAATTGTTTACCTGAGAGTTGAAGAGTCAGACAGCCGTCTGAGACATGGAGATGCAGCAGAGCGCTTGTTTTCTGAGAGCCGGGGAAGAAAGGCAGGTCACTGAGAAGTTGGAAACAATTTCACATCACAGAGAGACTCTCAATAATGAGCCCAGATCATTTCAAGCCAAACCACAACAAAACACTCACATCTACTTAGTGAACGGCATATGAAAACTGATTCATTTACTAGGGATATGAATCATGAGGAATTGATCAGTTCTAGTTCAGTTTCTGATTTCACTAAATGACTCCTTAAAGGTTCTGTTAATGATTCGTTTAGTGATTTTCAGCAGGAAAGAAAACAACTATAATTTCTTTCACCACCATCAGAAGTCTGTTGTCAAAAAATATTAATCACTTTTTAGAATTGAATTGAGAATGCTGCTTAAATTTGAATTCAACTGGAACTGAATTTGAATTGAGCAAACAGGATGCAGAATTGTAATTCAAATTTAGATAAAACAACCGAACAAAAGATGAATGGATGGATGGATGGAACGATAAAATAGAACGATAGATAGAACAAATACACACTGAAATACAAAAGGTCTTCATGACAAACCACCAAAATAAAAGTTTGGTTTAACTTGAAATTATTACAAACAGTAATATACCATAAAAATAATGCATTCTGGGTTATATTGTTTATCATTTTAAAGAAAGTAGCTTGATATTACCCAGAATGCATTGTAATATACAGAATCGATTGTAATACACAGACGGAAATTACTGTAAAAACTAGGGTTGTTCCGATTCCGATACTAGTATCGGAAATACCACCGATACCACAAAAATTTCTGGCATCGGTATCGGCGAGTATTTAAACTCACGTACCGATCCGATACCATTTTCTTAAACAATACCTAGTTGTGCCCGCTATCTTTGCTTAACGCAGCAAATCGGAAATCAATTCTTCTTCGCGGCTCAGAATGCAAACACAGGAAGTTGTGCTGTGTTGCCACAAGCAACCACTGTTTAGAGCAGCGGAGAAGTGAAAACGCGCTAGCAGTATGTCTGCTGTTTGGCAGTATTTCAGACCAGTAAAACGGCGACATGTCTCATATGCAATGCTGCAATTTCGAGTGGCACAAGTATTGGCAACTTTAACACAAATAACTTAATAAAGCATTTGAAGACGCGTCACCCCGCGCAACACGATGGTTACATAAAGGCTAATGCTGCGTTCACACCAGACGCGAATGAAGCGATAAGCGCGAGTGATTTATGTTAAGTCAATGCAAAGACGCGAATTGACTCCCTGCGGCGCGATTCGCGTGAATGACGCGGTGCGAATTGAGCGATTCGGGCGTTTGACGCGCTTAAGATGGAGAAGGATGAGGCGTGCCAGCTTCATTCAAACAAAGAGAAATGTTTTCAAAAGACAATAAAGATAACCGACAAAATTGTCGGGTTTATTGTTCTGGATGACCAGCTGCTGTCAGTCGTCGGGTAAAGCTGAATCTCGGACTTCTGACATGGCTCTCTTTTCATACAGATTACATAACAAAATTGTTTCTGATGACTTCAAGTTTTAAAGAGATTATTTCAACTTATATAGCCTAATTATATTCCTAGATTTATTTGTTGCACTGTTTTTATAGTTATATTGTAAAACTAATATACCTTTTTCAGTTTACAGTGTTAGATTTGTCACGCTGCATTTGAAGTTCTTTTTCACTTAAAATAAGCATAAATAATATAACTGACAAGTGCACACAAATAAAAGAAGACATCTATAGTTTCAATTGATATATTACTTATGTCTCTATGACAAGAAATGAAGGAGTATTTTAAGTCTGTTTTGCTGCAATGTGAAAAAAATCCTGCAAAACGCGCCGGCGCGTTTTCAGACCTAGGGAGTTAACTTGAAATTATACAAACAGTAATATACCATAAAAATACATGCATTCTGGGTATCGGATCGGTTTACTTTTCGGTATCGTAGCCGATATTACCCTGAATGCATTGTAATATACGGAATCGGTATTGGGAATGGAACAGGGGTATCGGAACATCTCTAGTAAAAACAGTGCATTCTGGGTAATATTTGTTGTTTTTGAGAAAGTAGCCTATAGGTTACTTTCTCGAAAATGACAAATAATATTACCCAGAATGCATATTTTTTACAGTATATTACTGTTTCAGTGGAAAATGGTATTTTACTGTGTAAATTTTTCATTTTTTACAGCTATTTTTAGAGTGACATTGAAATAAACAAGACATTTTGAAATAGAATTTTTTGTAGAACTTTGAAGTAGAATTTTTTTTCTAAAATGTACACCAATAAACTTTGTTTTACAAACCCGATTCCAAAAAAGTTGGGACACTGTACAAATTGTGAATAAAAAAGGAATGCAATAATTTACAAATCTCATAAACTTATATTTTATTCACAATAGAATATAGATAACATTTCAAATGTTGAAAGTGAGACATTTTGAAATGTCATGCCAAATATTGGCTCATTTTGGATTTCATGAGAGCTACACATTCCAAAAAGTTGGGACAGGTAGCAATAAGAGGCCGGAAAAGTTAAATGTACATATAAGGAACAGCTGGAGGACCAATTTGCAACTTATTAGGTCAATTGGCAACATGATTGGGTATAAAAAGAGCTTCTCAGAGTGGCAGTGTCTCTCAGAAGTCAAGATGGGCAGGAGGATCACCAATTCCCCCAATGCTGCGGCCAAAAATAGTGGAGCAATATCAGAAAGGAGTTTCTCAGAGAAAAAAAATTGCAAAGAGTTTGAAGTTATCATCATCTACAGTGCATAATATCATCCAAAGATTTCAGAGAATCTGGAACAATCTCTGTGCGTAAGGGTCAAGGCCGGAAAACCATACTGGATGCCCGTGATCTTCGGGCTCTTAGACAGCACTGCATCACATACAGGAATGCTATTGTAATGGAAATCACAACATAGGCTCAGGAATACTTCCAGAAAACTTTGTCGTGAACACAATCCACCGTGCCATTCGCCGTTGCCGACTAAAACTCTATAGGTCAAAAAAGAAGCCATATCTAAACATGATCCAGAAGCGCGGAATGTCATCCGTCATCCAGACTAAAGAGGACAAGGACAACCCAAGATGTTATCAGCGCTCAGTTCAGAAGCCTGCATCTCTGATGGTATGGGGTTGCATGAGTGCGTGTGGCATGGGCAGCTTACACATCTGGAAAGGCACCATCAATGCTGAAAGGTATATCCAAGTTCTAGAACAACATATGCTCCCATCCAGACGTCGTCTCTTTCAGGGAAGACCTTGCATTTTCCAACATGACAATGCCAGACCACATACTGCACCAATTACAACATCATGGCTGCATAGAAGAAGGATCCGGGCACTGAAATGGCCAGCCTGCAGTCCAGATCTTTCACCCATAGAAAACATTTGGTGCATCATAAAGAGGAAGATGCGACAAAGAAGACCTAAGGCAGTTGAGCAACTAGAAGCCTGTATTAGACAAGAATGGGACAACATTCCTATTCCTAAACTTGAGCAACTTGTCTCCTCAGTCCCCAGACGTTTGCAGACTGTTATAAAAAGAAGAGGGGATGCCACACAGTGGTAAACATGGCCTTGTCCCAACTTTTTTGAGATGTGTTGATGCCATGAAGTAAAATATTCTGTTGTATTCTGAATAAAATATTGAAATTTGAAACTTCCACATCATTGCATTCTGTTTTTATTCACAATTTGTACAGTGTCCCAACTTTTTTGGAATCAGGTTTGTATTTAAAACTTTGAAAAATATTTTTTTACAGTGTGTATATTTTATGGTTGTGCAGCAACGTATTTGACATAAAAAATGTTTTGTTGGAAATTGTCATATTTATATTTGATTACATTTAAAATATGTATTAAGTTGTTAATGTATTATGAATTACTTTCATTGGACACCATTTTTGATGATAGATTTCTATTAACTTCATGATTTATGTTTACATTCGTTCTTAAAGTTGTCATGAAACAGAAGTTGTGAATCTGCTTCTCAAACAAGAACAAATGTAGGGCGGGGCTTGATTTTCTCCATGGGGAATTGATTGTATGGTTGTGGTTTGCTATTGGTGGATCTCATGTGAGTGACAGGTTGCCCCACCCTCGATTTCATGGTGACTTTAATGCTCTCCCATTAATGGTATAAAATGAATATTGTGATAAATATGAATATCAAATAATATGGAAATACGTATTGTGTTAGTATTATTTGGCCATCATTCAAACCCATATTGTCTGCATGAGCACCACAGCTCAACATGTGATCCGCTGGGCCGCTGCTCCGACATCTTTCCTTGTTTTTAATTCAACTTCTCAACTATTTTACAACATGTCCATGGCTGAACTACGCTGACATTTAAAACGGTTTGGAAAGATTACGTGAACGGCTAGTAAATGTCAGACTAATACTGTGATTTCCCTTAAGAATCCCAGCACCTGCATTTCAGCCCAATTTCCAAAATCCTGAACTCTCTGAACGGACATATGAGAGGATGTTTCTGTGGATTTGTCATAATATCCCAGCCTTCCCTGCAGAGATGTTGAGGTCCTACGTTTCCAGACTGTATGTTTGAAAGGAACTTGTGTGATCACGTTCATTTATTTTGTGTCGGATTTCTGGGTTAAATATCATGAGCATCTTTAAATGAAAAGGTCACCATCTCTCCCCAGAAAACGTTCGGGTCCGAAGGAAATGAAGATGAAAGAAGTGCAGAGCAATTCTAACACGTTTATATTGCTTTGAACTGATTGATATCTCCATCCGAGTCCCCAGAGATGACCCTGAAGGGTGGAGAGCGCTGCTTTCTTATCTGAACTGTGACTCCAAATTGATGTATGCTTTCATCTTATATTAGACGTCTGGTCCAGAGATTTTCAGAAATGACAAAGTCACTTAAATCAAACCGCAGCCTCGCTGAAATCTCTGCGCTGATGAGACTTAATAAATGGGGCATGTCGTGAAATCTTTTGAAATAACAGTTTGATCTACTATGTAGATGAACTGTATTGTTCATAATGCAAAACTCCATAGTCCATGTAGTGCACACTGTGTACTTAGACGTCTAGTCTATGAATGTTCAGTGTTTAGTATTAAATGAAATTTTTAAACAATAGTTGAGTTCAATAAAACTACCCAGCAGATTGGGCAATTTAACCCAACCGCTGGCTTAAAACAATCCATTCACTGGGTAAAGAAAAAAAAACAATCACTGGGTTAAAACAACCCCTTTGCTGGGTTAAAACAACCCAATCTCTGGGTTAAAACAACCCATTCGCTGGTTTAAAACAACCCAATCGCTGGGTTAAAACAACCCAATCTCTGGGTTAAAACAACCCCTTTGCTGGGTTAAAACAACCCATTCGCTGGTTTAAAACAACACATTCGCTGGCTTAAAACAACACATTCGCTGGCTTAAAACAACCCAATCGTTGGGTTAAAACAACCCAATCTCTGGGTTAAAACAACCCATTCGCTGGTTTAAAACAACCCAATCGCTGGGTTAAAACAACCCAATTGCTGGGTTAAAACAAACCATTCGCTGGCTTAAAACAACCCATTCGCTGGTTTAAAAAAACCCAATTACTGACTCAAAACAACCCAATCGTTGAGTTAAAACAACCCATTCGCTGGCTTAAAACAATCCATTCACTGGGTTAAAAAAAAAACAAAAAAACAATCACTGGCTTACAACAACCCCTTTGCTGGGTTAAAACAACCCAATTGCTAGGTTAAAACAACCCAATTGCTGGGTTAAAACAAACCATCCGCTGGCTTAAAACAACCCAATCGTTGAGTTAAAACAACCCATTCGCTGGCTTAAAACAACCCAATCGTTGAGTTAAAACAACCCAATTGCTGGGTTAAAACAAACCAATCGTTGGGTTAAAACAAACCAATTGCTGGGTTAAAACAACCCAATCGTTGGGTTAAAACAACCTGTACAACTTGGGTTGTTTTTAACCCAGCTTTTTTTAGTGTATACCTTTGACATTTTAATCAAATTTTCAAGCACTTTTTCGCTTTGTTTCTTAGTGTGTAATGTTGTGATTCATCTCTGGATAGTTCGGTTCAAGGCTCAGAACTCTTTGTTGAATCCCTGTGGAGAAAATGAATGGGAAGCAAAGCAGAGTTCCAGAACCGAAGGCTGTTCGTTGCTGCGTTCTGTTGATATAAAAAACATGAGCTTATTAACATATGAACATTCTTATTTACATATCAGCATAGTTTTAGTTAATCAGACACTTTACACACAGAGGTTAGCTAATCATAACAGATGTTATTTACATATAGAAATCATAAACAGCTTGTTTAAGTCAAAAGCTGCATCCCAATTCACATACTATCTGTCCTATATAGTATTCAAAATTAGCATTAGTTTGTCCCAAATCGTAATATGATGACATAAGTATTCCAAAGATATCCGGATCTGGTAAGAATCCAAAGTCCAGATCCATGTACACTCTAATGGCTAATACTGCTTACAACCCATTGCACGTTTGATGAGGATTCAATTAGAACTACAAACTAAAAAACTACAAACATGGCTGATGTGGGAGTCCTATGGTTAAGCAGAGAGGTTTAGATAAAGGGGTTTGAGTGACGAAGTAGTATCTTCTGCTACACACTCAAAAGTATGTACTTTTTCTTCACAAAAACAGTACATACTTCCAGGACGTAGTATAAGTAGGCCAATTGGGATGCAGTGAATAAGAAGGTGGAAAATGGTGATGAAAACCCAATCATGACTGTTCTTAGTGCAAGAGATCTTTTAAGTGTACTTGAAAATGCCAGAATAGTGTATATTATGACCTCAATAATTCGCAGCCTGTACCTTTTGTCCTGTTTAAGACGGACTCATTTCAGGCTGCAGTTGTCTCGATTACCCAGCATCCTTTGCACTAAGTCTGCTCAGATAGCACTGTAGGTGTCCCAGTTTTTCCCTCCACAAATGTAGAGCAGAACCTGACTTTTGCAGAACATGATTTAATGGGGAACGAGCTCACATACAGATAGCTGACATCACTATAGTTTGGGTGTTTTTCAAACGCTCTCATACTCTCTAAAGACCAGAGTTCAGTGCATTTATGTATGTAACTGCAGAGGAAGTTCACTATTATAGCTCTCTTACATGCTGCAAAATTTGACTTAATCGAAATGGCAGCTGTGTTATGAAACATTTTCCGTGAGGTTTACTTTTCTTAACAGTCTGTCTTGTTTCACCAGACACCATTTGGGACGGGTCTTGTCATTTCAATTTGATTCAACTTCAGTCTGTGATAGGGAGCAGAGTCTGGTTAGAGCCTGGAGATACGTTTCAGCTTGCTAATTTCATGGAAATCACTTTTGTAGATTTTTCTGCTATGATAGCATCTGCAGACAAGTAATAAAGTCCCATGCTGTCTCACGATTGCTCAGTTTATTTTATTCCACTTTCAGTTCTATTTTTTCTACCCTTCTTGCTTAGTCAAGCATTACTAGGACTGTTGCTCAGACTTTGTGTTAGAACAAACTTCTAATACTAAGTATTAAAGTTCAGTCCCATTTGTGTTCCAGGTCTTTCTTTACTTGGGTTTTAAGCACCCACCTACCAACCACTCACAAAGCCATAGCAACCAGCCAGAACATCCTAGCAACCGCATAGCAACATACTCAAAAACCACTCAGAACACACTCTAGCAACCACATAGCACTGAGAAGCTATAAACACTGCATAGCAATGCATTAAAAACAACTCAGAATGCATTAGCAACACCCTGGAAACAGCCCTTTACCAAACACATAGAAACACATTGAAAAGTCACAACATCCTAGCGACCACCTAGCAACACCCTAGAAACCGCCTATAACATCATAGTAGTAACTGTATGCACTCGTAACACCCTATTGACCACCTAGCAACACCCTAGAATATCATAGTAGCAATCATATGCACTCAGATCACCATTGCATCAAGCTAAAGGACTCTGAACACCCTAGCAACTGCATAACAATGCATTAAAGCAGCTCAGAATGCCTTAGCAACACCCTGGAAACAACCCAGGGCACTTTAGCAAACACATATGACATAGTGAAGTCACATCACCCTAGAAACCACCTAGAACATCATAGTAGCAACCATATGCACTCTGAACACTCTAGCAACTGCATACACCTCAGAATGGCTGAGCAACGCCCTGGAAACACCCTAGCAATGTCTTAGAAACCACCTAGAGCATCACAGTAACAAACATATGCATTCAGAACACCCTAGCAGTGCATTAAAACACCTCTGCATGTCTTAGCAACACTATGGCAGCAACCCAAGGCCCTTTACCAACCACACAGAAACACACTGAAAAGTCACAACATCCTAGCGACCACCGAGCAAAACCCTAGAAACCACCTAGAACATCATAGTAGTAACTATATGCACTCGAAACACCATAGCGACAACCTAGCAATGCTCTAGAATATCATAGTAGCAACCATAAGCACTCAGATCACCGTAGCAACGAGCTAAAAAAAAACTCTGAACACCCTAGCAACTGCACAGCAACACATTAAAAACAACTCAGTATGCCTTAGCAACACCCTGGAAACAACCAGGGCTCTTTAGCAACCACAAATGAACATAGGTGAAAAATCACAACACCCTAGAAACTGTCTAGAACATCAGAGTAGCAACCATATGAGCTCAAAACACCCTAGCAACCAAATAGCAGTGCCCTAAAAAAAAAAATCGCTCAGAACACCATAGCAACAGCATTGTGGTAGCAACATTTGTACAGGCGAACAGTACACACATTTTCTTAAAAAATGTAAAAAAAAATAAAATAAATTTATGATAGCATCTGCAGGCGAGTAATATAATCCCCATCCTCTCCCTCAATTTTCTTTTATTCTCTTTTCTGTTTCTGTCTCTCTCCCATTGTCTCCTCCCGCTCTAGGGATATCTCGGCAGAGAGAGGGCTTTCCTTTCATGTTGTCCGAGCTCAGATCTTTAAAAGGCCAGTGTCCCCAGACAGGGACCGGTTAAGTGTGAGCTCAGCGGGTTCCTGTGGCCCCTAAAGCACAGGTGCAAGAGTGCCGAGCCCCGGCCAGCCGTGAACTTCAAACGCCGCTGGACTTTGCTGAATCCCAAAACAGTTCTGGCCTTTCCAACAGTGTGTGTTTTCACTGATTTCCCACATGCACTCTGCTCTTTCTCAGCTCTGAAATGTAGGAAGGACGTATGGTTACAGGAATGTCGACAGCGTTGGTGTGAATTACCACAGAAAATACAGTAGGGATGCACCGATATATTGGCCAATAATCGGTATCGGCTGATAAAAGCAATTATTTTCACTATCAGCCATCGGCCGATTTTTTAACAACAGCCGATGATCAGGGCAGATTACGTCTACGTGACAATAACATATTAACAATATAAAAAATAATTATGTTAAAGCAGGCTCTATTTGACCCTATCTTCCGTAGTTGCCAGGTCTGCATTTTTTATTTGTAGCACCTCCCATCCAGTAATCACAAAGAGCTTTGTGCTTTGTTACTTCTGATAAGAAGTCTCAGCTTTCAAATTCTGTCCATTTTATCACGAAATTCAAACAATAAATGGCGTTTTGATGCTCTTAAATGTGACGTTACAGATTGTTGTAGCGCCTCAGTTCAGCAGCAGTTGAAGGTAATAGTTTGGGTTCTGTTGTTAATTTTAACCTCTAACATTATAGTAATGTACCAAATGAAAGGGTTCCCTGTATAGTTTACTGCATTCATTGTGGAGAGATTTATTTTCCTTAAGAAAATCAAATTATCGGCAGATATCATTCTGAATAATCGGTATCGTATCAGAAGATATTCTAATTAATCGGCTATCAGTATCAGCAGATATCATTCTGAATAATTAGTATCGGCAGATATCATTCTGAATAATCGGTATCAGCAGATATAGTTCTGAATAATCGGTATCAGCAGATATAGTTCTGAATAATTGGCTATCAGTATCGGCAGATATCATTCTGAATAATTAGTATCGGCAGATATCATTCTGAATAATCGGTATCAGCAGATATAGTTCTGAATAATTGGCTATCAGTATCGGCAGATATCATTCTCAATAATCGGTATCGGTATGGGCAGATATAGTTCTGAATAATCGGTATCGGTATTGGAAGATATTCTAAATAATCATCTATCGGAATCAGCAGATATAGTTCTGAATAATCGGTATCGTATCGGAAGATATTCTAATTAATCGGCTGTCAGTGTCGGCAGATATCATTCTGACTAATTAGTATCGGCAGATATCATTCTGAATAAGTAGTATCGGCAGATATCTTTCTGAATAATCGGTATCAGCAGATATAGTTCTGAATAATCGGTATCGGTATTGGAAGATATTCTAAATAATCATCTATCGGAATCAGCAGATATAGTTCTGAATAATTGGTATCGTATCGGAAGATATTCTAATTAATCGGCTGTCAGTATCGGCAGATATCATTCTGAATAATTAGTATCGGCAGATATCATTCTGAATAATTAGTATCGGCAGATATCATTCTGGATAATCGGTATCAGCAGATATAGTTCTGAATAATTGGCTATCAGTATCGGCAGATATCATTCTCAATAATCGGTATCGGTATGGGCAGATATAGTTCTGAATAATCGGTATCGGTATTGGAAGATATTCTAAATAATCATCTATCGGAATCAGCAGATATAGTTCTGAATAATCGGTATCGTATCGGAAGATATTCTAATTAATTGGCTGTCAGTATCGGCAGATATCATTCTGAATAATTAGTATCGGCAGATATCATTCTCAATAATCAGTATCAGTATCGGCAGATATAGTTCTGAATAATTGGTATCGTATCGGAAGATATTCTAAATAATCATCTATCGGAATCGGCAGATATCATTCTGAATAATCAGCAATCAGCTATCAGTATCAGTAGATGTCATTCTGAATAATCAGCTCTCTAATTTAAGCTTTTTTTAAGCTTAAGTATTTTTTTGTGTGAGCTATGTTTTTTCTTTAGCTTCGTTAAGTTGTCTAAATCAAATCGATTTCTGAATGATTTCTTATCTGCTTGGTTTTCATCACAAAAGCCCAGTATGTATTTTAGTGTTTTTTTTCCTTTAAGCCGATGAATTGAAATTATTTTCTGTGCTAATCGATTATGCTATGATTATTATTATGCAGTCAGCTGCACTTAAATGTTTTGAACCTAAAACATTCTTGCAAGTTAAAGCCACATGAGCGTCAGACCTCACATGAAGAGTTCAGTTTGTCGTACACTGCTCTGACTCTAAAGAACATCTGTCAACATTACCGCGTCTATGTCAACAATCCTATCAGTGCGGTGTTTAACCTAGCGTCTGTGGCTACAGTGAATAGGACCCGTCAAGGATGATCGTGTGACTTGATACGTCCATCAATACGGCAGGTAAACATATCAGTTATGTTACCATAGCAGTCAGACTTCACGTCTCCCTCTGTGATCCAGTCCACGGTGGAATTTCAAACCGAGCCATTAAATACGGGCCGCATTAAAGGGCTGCCGACCACATCGGCCGTGCCGCCTTTCATGCAGGGAATGCTGGGAAAGAGGTGGGCATATAATTAAGGGTCTGTGGACATTTTAGGAGACAGAGGAGCGATATTTACTCGTTCCGTTTGTGGGTAAGGGTGGAGTTGGGCTTGCGGCTCGGGGCTAACGGGAGCCAGGCTGCGGGTGCGAGAGGAAAGCTGTGGTGACTTACAGAAGAAACACAATCCTCTGGAGAAATATGAGTTAGATGAAGCATGGGAAGGCCTGCAGCGCCACACTCCAGCAATACAAGTGAGATAAGACACTATGCATGTTTGCCCTTAAATACTGTATGATTACAATTCGTATGCTATAGTATTTACATGAAACTCAGATACTCTTCTTGCTTACTATTTTTGTCTTGTTTTCCTTTACATGCATGTAAAAATTCTTAACTCAATTTAACTGACAAGTAAAATTACTTAAGAAAATAAACCAAAATTTAGTGAGTTTATGCTTAAAACAAGAAAAATATCTGTTAATGCAGTAAAAAAATAATAATATTGTTTTGACATTGGTAGACATGCTTTTCTTGTTTTAAGTATAAACTCAATTTTTATTAATTTTTCAGAAATCAAGACTTAATATCTAGTAATTTTGCTTCTCAAGTAAATCTTAATTTAAGGATGTTTAGATATTTGTACTGGAAAACACGACAAAAATACTGAGCAAGAATTTTTTTTTTTTTTTTTTTTTTTGCAGTGTAGTTGCTTTTCTAACTAGCTATAGCTGGTTAACAGCTAGCATTTAGCATGACAGTTTTTCATTGATTACATATTATTTTGTGTGCAGCCTTGCAGACTGAGTGAATTGAGGATTCATTTTAGCCAGCCAGTGTGTTGAGATTTGAACAGGTTCCAAAAAATGATTCAGTGATTCATTTGAATCATTGGAATTTTCACTCTTTTATGTGCCTGGAACTCTCAGCACATTATATTTTGTAGTTAAATATTTAGTAAAATATTGTTGTTTTTATGTTTACTGATGTTTTTGATTCATAAATGCACTGATAAATTTGTGGTGATGTTTTATATTAGTAGGTTGTAGTGTTGCCGTCTACCTTTGTAAAAGGTTAGCTTGACTGTACTTAGTAGTTCATAACTTGAGTTTTAAAGAGTACCATAGTATTACCATCATATCAATGAGTAAAAACATTAAAACACCATGGTACTTTCCTTCACGCAGTGCTTGTGTGCTAGTTTGATTGCAGCTAAGTCATTTGTTAAGGGATTTGACTGCTGCCCTCCTTCTGGAATTGAATGTTTAATTACAGTGAATATACAAGATTGGTCGTGACTTGTTGGAATTGAACATTTATAGCAGTGAAAGTGACCTCCTTGATGGGGTTTCAAGAGCGTGTCATTCTCTAGTATCATTACGTCTGTGGGGATCTGGGAGTCTGTGCCCTGCATATCGATGCCAGGCGAATTGTGCTTGATTATCTTCTAGAATAATCAAATTTGGCTTGGGAAGCATCAGAGGCTCTGCATCAGGATGTGCATGTAGGAATAGGGCGCAACGGTAGTGGCATTGGAAGTGTTTTTCCCATTCATAGGCAATGTCCATAGGCATTTAAATCTTCAAAACCTTGAACCTTGAATCACAAACTCTGATTTAAAGCAAGTTTTGACTAATATTACCATACTCCCACAGCTGATTAATCACGGTACATTAAGACAAATATTATATTACAAGTTTTCTGAAATGTTATGTTGAAATATGCAAATTAGGGATTTTCTAATTAAATATGGACTAATTTGCATAAATATGCAGAACATAAATCTGAATGTTGGTTTGTTTAATTTTGGTGACTTATTAGATTTGAAGGTTTTTACTGAGGGGATTTCTGTTTTTATCACTCCATAAATCAGAAAATACTTTCAACAGCCGGGAAAAAAAAAAAAAAATCTCCATGTTTTTAGGAATAAAATGTTCTATAAATGAGGTGAATATAAACAAACCCCTCAGTAAAACCTTTCAGAATATATATAGGAATAAAACATTTAAAAACAGTTTCTCTATTGAGTAAGTGCCTGCTATTTTTTGGAAAAATAGAGCAAGCATACAAACAGCTTCAGTTGCATCATGGGAAATGGATCGGCGATCGTCACATGCCTCTCAAAACATGGCAGTCTTGCTGACTGCTTCTGCAGATGTGCTGAAAACAATGACGCTCGTAGAGCCGCCGTTCTCATGTTTCTGCAGGTACCGGTACTCAGACTCTCCTTCCAAAGTCCAGAAAGAGGAAACATTGGACTGTAGCGCTGATGAGAAAAGCAGAATGAGAGAAAGGGAGAGCAGAATGAGAAGTCAGACTATTTTTAGGTCGCTGATCGTACCTGTGCCAAGCCTCTGGAGAACCGAGTCCTGCAGTTCCTCTCAGGGTGTTCTCAGGCCCTGCTAACCCAGCGGTCGGTGCTGGTGAATGAGGGCCGCCCGCTGGAGGCTGGAGGTTGGAGGAAGGTTTCCCCCAACTGGTGGCCTCCTTTCTTGCGGCTCTCTGGAGGGAAGGGAGGTAATTATGCAGCGGGAATGAAACAGGAATATGGAGATTTTTTTTTTTTGTACAGAATACACTCCTCCGGCATTATATTCAGCCCTGAAGAAGAATGTGAGAGAGACTATGAGAGAATGCAAAAGAGGGAAAATCAACGCAATGAGAAAGCTCATTTTACCATGTTAAAGGAATATTTCACCCAAAAATTGAAAATCCTGTCATCATTTACGCACTCTCGTTTCATTCCAATCCAAACCTGTTTGATATTCTTCTGTTAAACACAAAAGGAGAAATGACTGTCCAATTTTTCATTTTATTTTATTTTTCTATCACTCTGCTTGTTTTTGATTCTTGCAGCAGCAAGTAACTGTCTTTATCAGTGACTCAATGAATCATTCGTTAGATTGATTTGTTCAAACACCGATTCGTTCAAGAATTATATACGTTTTTATGAGTGTTTGAATCATTCACTCAACTGATGTGTTCAAACAGATGAATTTGAGAATTATATTAGTGACTGTTTTTATGAGTGAGTCATTGAATCATTCACTCAACTGATGTGTTCAAACATAGATTCGTTCAAGAATTATATAAGTGACTGTTTTTATGAGTGAGTCATTGAATCATTCACTCAACTGATTTGTTCAAACACAGATTCTTTCAAGAATGACATAAGACAACATAATATATATATATATATATATAGCACTATGAAAGCATCATAAAAGTAATCCATTATGTATTTAATGTATATTTTATTATGTTTAGTAACATGAAAGCATCATACAAGTAGTTCAAATGTCTTGTTTTGGTTGCTATATTTCTATTTTTTATAAATAATTTGAATTAATACAACTTTTATGTGAGGAAGGAATCAAAATTTAAGTCACTGTTCACTAAAAAACTTCTGTATAATGTATACATACAGTACATAATATTTTGTTCCACACAAGAAAAAGTCACACAGATTGGAATGACATAAGAGTAATTATTAACCAGATTTGAATTATTACATTAATGAGTCGTTCATTTGAAAACTGAAGGGGTGAATGAAGCTGATGGGACAGAAAGAGAAAGAGAAACTGAAGTGAATAGGATTGTGGGGGAATCGGGTCAAGGTCGGGGAGACAGGAAGAATGGCGAGTGAGAGAGCAGTCGAGCAGGAAGTGCAGACGCTGGAGATTGGAGGGAGGGTCTGGCATCGCTTCTTTTGTTGTGTTTTCATTCTGCTGCCTTTAACAAGTCTCATTTGGGGATCAGGGCAGGATTAGACGCTACAGGGGGGCATTTGATTGGTCTTACCATGGATAAATGCTCCTCTCAGCGGGAGACGGGGGCAATAGCATGATGAAAACCCACTCCGAGTGCTGATAGACTAGCAAATATTCATTCTTTTGTTCAGCTAAAACCGGAGAAGTCGCCCCACCACTCCAAAGAGACAATATGTTAACACTTTACTGAAATGATGCACTTGACGCTCACTGATAACCTAGCTTTGCATTGACTGTATTCATGCAACACAGCTGTAATCCTCACAGTACTGCTGCTTTTGAGATTTCATCAGTTTTGCATTGCAAAGAAAAGACGGGCGGAAAAAAGATTTCTGTTTTTCGGTACAAGTAGTTAGCAATCAGAAGCGATACACACAAAAAAATATTCAGTATCAGTGATGTAAAAAGTGGCTTGAGAGGCAAAGATGTTTATTTTTCGTACCCAGATGGCAGACATTTTTTTTATGCATAAACTTCTTTAAATTTAAAGAGGTTCATGCTTAAAACAAGATGAAATATTTGCAAACTGGGTAAGAAAAATTAACTTTATTCAAGATATATCCTCTAAATATAAGTCTTCATCTCATCCTCTCAGAATTTTAAAGATGTTTAGATATTTTTAGTGCAAAATATTGATTTTGCAGTGAGGACACCAGAGAAATGATCGGAGAGCTGGGAGAAACTGTTTACTGGCGATGAGAGCCGCAGAAACAGTGGGGCGTTTGTCACGCCGTCCAGATGAAACGCGCCGGTAATGACACCAGGCGAGGGAATCAAACTGCTCCACCGGCTCAGTCTAGAATCACATCTACCCTCCTTTTTTATATTATTATTAATGCACTCCGCAAATTACCAACGGCTCTCCAATTTGGTTTTAATTTAGATGTTGGATTACGTGTGATCTCTCCTGCAAATTCCGATGTCACGGTCATTGTCTGCCTATTAGAATTCAATTTGAGGAGTGGAGATGGTTTGAAACGTGATTATGTGGAGGAGAATTAAAGCAAACGCGGTGGATCAGAGGCGGCAATATTGCAGGAGAGGGTTCATTCCATGCTATGCCGTGCAGAGGGAGTTTTATGGTAGAATACTGCCTGAAACCTGTATTGAAGACAGACTTTGAAAATAACAGAACATAAGGATGGATTCAGTCTTGTTTAATGAAAGATCCTTCATGTTTGTTATGATGGGGCAGGGAGAACTAGAGAATACTAGCTTCATTCAGAACCCTAGTGAGCTGGATGGATGGATGGATGGACAGACAGGTAGGTAGATAGATAGACAGACAGACAGGCACGTACACATACTTTATTGATATATATGCAACCTGTGTTGGAAAAATTAGCCGGAATGTGCACGGGTTAATTTCGAGCTACAGGCAAAATTTTGGTTGAAATTGAGGTTTTCACAAAAATGAGTTCATTAAGCCCTCGTCTAGTGATCCCAATGCTCTAAATAGCAATTAACCATCTAAAAGTATCTTTATTTGTATGTTTTCTGAGAGGAGTGCCTTTCCTTTGAACATGAAAAAATGCTGTTTTTCTCTGCTCGCTTCTGGACGACTGGCTCTTCCCTCAGCACAAGTTTGGTATCGTTGTAAAGCGCAGCATTCCAACTTTGTGAATATTCATTGCAAATTCTCAATGGCATGAGTCTGAACCAATCAAATGTGATTTTCAAACTCATGCTGACTGACACATCTGAAGCTCGTGCATAAAGACGCTTCAAACTGTTTGTGATCCCGATATACACATTTACACAGAATTACGGTATTTCAGAATATCTGTCTTGGTGAGTATTCATGTAAACATTATCTGTTATGTCTTAAGTGAACTTTTGGTTAACTGTTGGGGAAAAACATCTGATGATGTGTAACATTATATTAGATCCGTTTGGTACAGTAGGTCTTCTTAATATATAGGTTTTTCTGTTTCATTAATGTTAATCAAACAATTGTGGAATCATGGGGAAAAAAAAAAAAATTCCCTGTAGATATGGGTTTTGACTTGGTTTGCGTCAAATTTGGTGGTATTAGGGATTTTAAGGTATAGTTGCTAGGTGATTTTGTTTTGGAACCTTCAGAAAACTTTAACTCGATTTTTCTTAAAATTGACTTTGCTGACTCTATCGACAATAACTCATTTTTCAAAATTTGCTTATTGTGACTCATGCCGGCAAGGGTCATTTATATATATATATATATATATATATATATATATATATATATATATATATATATAAATTCATACAATTCTTTGGTCATCTCTCAATAAACTCCTAATTACTGCTTATTAATAGTGAGTAAGGTAGTTGTTAAGTTTAGGTATTTGGTAGGATTAAGGGATGTAGAATATAGTCATGCAGCGTAAGGCTTTAATATGTGCTTTATAAGTACTAATAAACAGCCAGTACCTTAGCAATATGCATGCTATTAACTAGTTAATAGTGAGAATTGGACCCTAAACTAAAGTGTTACCATATGAGACCTCTGGGATACTGGTAAAGGATATGTGATTTTGCTTTACATTTTGACCAAATCGCATATTTTAGAAAGCAGCATATGAACAGCTTTTCCATGCGCCTATTATGCCTGAAAATGCTGTCTAGGTGGGCAGCTCAGAGAGCTCGTGTGTGTATTTGTGTATGGCAGCTGACAGGAGACCATCTCTTAGAGAAAGCAATTCTCCGTTGAGCTGGACTCCTGGCCTTTATAGTGGTGTTGTGTGTATGTGTGTGTGTGTACTTGTTTATGAGTGTGCGTGAAGGGTAAAGGACCTCCTGGAGTTGCTCGGGCCTTCTCATGTCAGCTGAAATTAGCTGGAGCAGCCTGTGCCAGTCCAAATAATAAGCTCCAGTGTCTGGAGGCGTCTTACAGCAGACCTCTTCACACGCCACAGCGGGCGCTCTCCTGTTGCGCCGCTCCTAGAGGTCGTTGCTCTTATTTTCCACGTGCACCCAGGGAAATGCGTCCGATATGGAAAAATCTCGAAAATCATTTGCACCGCATCCCGTGATTCCGTACCGCAGTAATGAGGATTTATGAGATCGCCCGAGGTCAGGCAGGTCGCCGCAGTGCTTCGCAAATGCACAAGCAACAAATCGGCCGAAGCATCCATCATCTTTGAAAGCGCCACGTCAGCACGTCTAAAAAGCGCATGCATGATTTCAGTGATAGTTCATGAGTAATCAATAATTAAATCACAGTTCGTTTATGCGTTTAAACTCGACGGCTCTCTCAAAGCACCGATTTTTATTTTATCATCTCGCCCGCCTTTGTTCTTTGGCCCAGTCGTTCAGAGCGCATTAAAATTTCATGCTGTCAATACAGCCGCCTTTTCTAATACACATGCGTGCAACTGGGGTGCTAACATGCCTATATGAATTATTAACTACGACAAATGACTTGTCACAGCATGTCTGGCAGCGTCCCATCACGTCTGCCGTGCTAACAGCCAGCATGAGTCTACAAGCTCCTGTGTGTCTCGCTAACGTCGCAATGTCAAGCCGCAGGGACCTGAGACACACGCGCACACGCAGAGGTGCATGTTTTAGACCCGGCTGTGTACGTTGAGGAATGAATTTAACACAACAGTGCAGATTTCATAAAATTATAATGCGAGTAAAAGTTGTGGAAGAAAAATCTCTTGATGAAGTTTGAACATCCGACTCTAGTCTCTGCGGGTTGTGCAAACTCAAAGCTGCGCCGGAGCACGTTTTACTCATTTAATATGAATGCAACATTCGTTTACGAGTGTTCAGCCTCTCTTAAGGCTCCTGGAGCGAGACTGTATGTTTGTTTAATGCTCTCTCGCTGGACTTAAAACCACGCTTTATTCTGTCAGATCTTGCGATTGTTGACAAACCGCTCTCCTCAGAAAAGTCGCCTGTACCTTGTAGTGATTAAAACAAGTCAAATCTCCTTCGTTCCCTTTTCCAAGCGTCCCCCACCGCAGTAGATCCGAGAGATCTGCCGGTAATGATGGCTCTTAACATTCTTTTCCTTGGCTCTGAACGAGCCGAGCATTGTGGGATTAGAAGGGAGGGGTTGGGAGAGTGGGCTTTTGGCTTTGTTTGATGTCTCTAGTACAGATGGCAGCGAGTGAGCGCTGGGATAATGAAGCTCGCTCCTCGAGCGGATCGTTAAACTCGCCGCTGTTTAAACACACCATGATTGTTGGGTGAAGTTACCGCGTTAAGTCATGTGTAGGGGGTTGTGTTTTTATTGTGGACAGACCACACAAGCCCTCGGTGGAGTAAAGACGACGTGCTCTAGTCGCTCCCCGTCCTTCGTATACCACAATTTGAGAGTAAAGCATCGCAGGATCGTTGTTTATGATTTAATTCATTACCTGTAAAACAATATCAATACCACACCCAATTAAACCCTGGTGGTCTCTTTGTGTGACACTGCACAGAAGATAAAGCTTTAGCGGTGCTTGTTAGAGCAAATATCACTATCACTGTTGCTCATACATACTTGGTGGTAGTGATTTAAACAACTGCTAACTCTCAGTGTGTTTAACTCAGCCTTATAAAACTGGCAAAATCCCAGCCGAACTGCATAGCAACATGCTAATGCTACTTGGAACATTTTTACGTCCACATAACATGATAAAAGCTGCACAGAACACATTTTCAAGCGCATAGCAACGTGCTAAAGCTATTTGTAGCGTCTTAGTGTTCATATTATAAGCTAAAATATACTCTACACAAATACACATTTTCAAACACATAGCAACATGCTAAAGCTGTTCGGAACTTCTAAGCATCGGCATAACATGTTAAAAGCTACTTAAAACACCTTAGCAACTGCACTGCAAAGTGCTAAAGTTATTTTTAAACATCTTAACACCTCCATAACATGTTACATGCTATACAAACACATTTTCAAACACATAGCAACATGCTAAAGCTATTCGAACATCTCAGCATCTGCATAACATGTTAAAAGCTACTTAAAACAACTTAGAAACTCCACTGCAATGTGCTAAATCTATTAAGAACATCTTAGCATTTGAATAAAATGTTAAAACACCTTAGCAACTGCACTGCAAAGTGCTAACGTTATTTTTAAACATCTTAGCACCTGCATAACATGTTACATGCTATACAAACACATTTTCAAACACATAGCAACATGCTAAAGCTATTCGGAACATCTCAGCATCTGCATAACATGTTAAAAGCTACTTAAAACAACTTAGAAACTCCACTGCAATGTGCTAAATCTATTAAGAACATCTTAGCATTTGAATAAAATGTTAAAACACCTTAGCAACTGCACTGCAAAGTGCTAACGTTATTTTTAAACATCTTAGCACCTGCATAACATGTTACATGCTATACAAACACATTTTCAAACACATAGCAACATGCTAAAGCTGTTCGGAACTTCTTAGCATCTGCATAACATGTTAAAAGCTACTAAAACACCTTAGAAACTGCACTACAACATGCTAAAGTTATTTTTAAACATCTTAGCACCTCATAACATGTTAAATGCTATACAAACACATTTTCAAACACATAGCAACATGCTAAAGCTATTCGGAACATCTCAGCATCTGCATAACATGTTAAAAGCTACTTAAAACACCTTAGAAACTCCACTGCAATGTGCTAAAGCTATTCAGAACATCTTAGCATCTGCATAACATGTTAAAACCTTCTTAAAACAATTTAGAAACTCCACTGCAATGTGCTAAATCTATTCAGAACATCTTAGCATCTGCATAACATGTTAAAAGCTACTTAAAACACCTAGAAACTCCACTGCAATGTGCTAAAGCTATTCAGAACATCTTAGCATTTGCATAACATGTTAAAAATTAGCAGCTGCACTGCAAAGTGCTAAAGTTATTTTTAAACATCTTAGCACCTCCATAACATGTTACATGCTATACAAACACATTTTCAAATACATAGCAAAATGCTAAAGCTATTCTGCACATCTCAGCATCTGCATAACATGTTACAAGCTACTTAAAACACCTTAGAAACTCCACTGCAATGTGTTAAAGCTATTCAGAACATCTTAGCATTTGCATAACATGTTAAAACACCTTAGCAACTGCACTGCAACGTGCTAAAGCTATTCGGAATATCTTAGCATCTTAGTTATTTTTGAACATCTTAACACATCCATAACATGTTAAATACTATACAAACACATTTTCAAACACATTGCAACATGCTAAAGCTATTCAGAACATCTTAGCATCTGCATAACATGTTAAAAGCTACTTAAAACAACTTAGAAACTCCACTGCAACATGCTAAATCTGTTCAGAACATCTTAGCATTTGCATAACATGTTAAAACACCTTACCAACTGCACTGCAAAGTGCTAAAGTTTTTTTTAAACATCTTAGCACCTCCATAACATGTTACATGCTATACAAACACATTTTCAAACACATAGCAACATGCTAAAGCTATTCAGAACATCTTAGCATCTGCATAACATGTTAAAACACCTTAGCAACTGCACTGCAAAGTGCTAAAGTTATTTTTAAACATCTTAGCACCTCCATAACATGTTACATGCTATACAAACACATTTTCAAGCACATAGCAAAATGCTAAAGATATTCGGAACATCTCAGCATCTGCATAACATGTTAAAAGCTACTTAAAACACATTAGCAACTGCACTGCAACGTGCTAAAGCTATTCGGAACATCTTAGCATTTGCATAACATGTTAAAACACCTTAGCAACTGCACTGCAACGTGCTAAAGCTATTCGGAATATCTTAGCATCTTAGTTATTTTTATGCTAAAAGCTACTTAAAACACCTTAACAACTGCAGAGCAGCATGCTAAATCTATTCGGAACATCTTAGCATCCGCATAACATGCTAAAAGCTACTTAAAACACCTAAAAGGAACACTCCACTTTTTTTGAAAATAGGCTCATTTTCCAACTCCCCTAGAGTTAAACAGTTGAGTTTTCCTGTAGCTCAGTGGTTAGAGCATGGCACTAGCAATGCCAAGGTCATGGGTTCGATCCCAGGGATTGCACATACTCAAATACAAATGTATAGTATAATGCAATGTAAGTCGATAAAAGCGTCTGCCAAATGCATAAATGTAAATGTAAATGAGTTTTACCATTTTCGAATCCATTCAGCCGATCTCCGGGTCTGGCGGTACCACTTTTAGCATAGCTTAGCATAGTTCATTGAATCTGATTAGACCGTTAGCATTTCACTCAAAAATGACCAAAGAGTTTTGATATTTTTCCTATTTAAAACTTGACTCTTCTGTACTTACATCATGTACTAAGACTGCCGAAAAATGAAAAGTTCTGATTTTCTAGGCCGATATGTCTAGGAACTATACTCTCATTCCAGCATAATAATCAAAGAACTTTGCTGCCGTACCATGGGTGCAGCAAGCGCAATGATATTACGCAGCGTCTCTCACAAATGTCTCCATGGTTGCAAGGCACGCTCCCTGTGCAAGCAGGGGGTCACAGGCGCTGCGTAATATCATTGCTCATATCTTCAGAAAATGTAAAAATCTGTTTCATTTTTTCTATAAATCCATATTAGGCTACAGTGGCAACAAGTCACAAATGAGGACGTGTTCTCGATCTAACAAATGCAGAAGCTTTGTGTGTGTCAGCCATGTTCAGCGGCCAGATCAAGTGTTTTATCAAATGTGAGGGAGGAGTGACACTAGCGTGGGCCGTTGCTGCCCGCAGGCAGGCCGCAGGACATGGTCTCGCAGGACTGAATAAAGACCCTTTCATGTCATGACGAGCCAGATTGTCTTGTTACGAGTAAGTACCAGCCTGCGCCCTTCTGCTGTTTTAAACTGGATTTTCACACTAATCTTTATCTTATTAGTGGTGTTTGCTCATATTAGGGATAATGATTTTAACAAGCCCCTAACCTTAAGTAACTTCAGTGTGCGTATGTGGCGTCCTGCAGTGTTTAAGCTCCAGACATGAATGTGTTTTTTGCACATAAAACTTAAAGCTAGTATATTGGTTGCTGGTATTGAAAGGGCACAGTATTGGTGAATAAGCGCAAGTTGTTTTGTCATTCTATGAGGATTAGCATCCAGGCTAATTTCTCCTACTCCTCCTCGAGGAATTGTGCGATGTGATAGTGTGTTTGGAGTTTCCTCCAGGGCAATAATACATAGAGAATCACCGAGCGCAGTAATTCGGCCCTCACAATGAAGCACTGGTTTATCCAGCGGAGCAGCTTAGTCCTATTAATCTCTTGTAACCAAATAAAGTGTGCCCGGGCTTCTCGCGGCGGCTGCCGGTTAAGGCCAAGGACTCGTGTCCTCTCTTTGGGTCATTACTAAGCTCGCACCCCCCAGGGCTCTCCATTTCTATTGCAGCTCCTCTGTTCCTCCGCTCCGCCGCGCTTCCCGACTCTCCACGGCTTATCGTTTGGAAGCAGATGTGTTGTGACAGTGGGCATTTTCCATATGAGCTGCATAGTTATGACAGAGAGCAAAGCACTGCATGATCCAGGCGGGTCGAACCGTCGCATTCATCCTCTCGGTCTGGGCTCGTCTCCTCTAGACGCTGCTGATATGGAAAGCCGTTTAAACAGCCAATCGTGAAACACCTTCCAATCCTCCCCAGCAAAGCCTGCCCTGCACATTCAGGCTGTGTCCCAATTCGCAAACTATATAGAATGAAAGATTAGTCCATCCCAAATCATAGTATGCTAAACTAGATACTATTTTCAGAGGAATATTTTGAGTGGTGTTTGACATGCAAAAGTCACCAGCAGGATGCTTGGGTGTTCTGGGTGGTTGTTATAATGTTGATATATGGTTGCTATTGTGTTCTGAGTGATTGTTCTCCTCGTAGAATGACAAAACTATCCGTGTTTATTATGTTGGCTTTGTCACTGATCTACTATCTAAGCTTATTATTCTTCTTCCGAGACTAATTTTAAACAGGATCTCCTTCCAGTCCTTTAAAGCTGCAACCACCAAAGCCGCGTCAGACCCTCAGACTGTTCTGGCTCGGTATGCTATATCTTTTCTAACTGATCCGACTTACGATTTTCGTTACACGGACGATCCAAACTACGAAAAGTCCCATAGACTTTCATTGAGGGGTCAAAACTTTTATAGAATAACTCTAATAGAGTATTTAAGCTTTATCTGCCAAGTATATATCACTAACAAAGCCTAGCAACTACCTTAGGGCATGCTAGCAGCATGCTAAAACAAGCTAGCAACATTGTAAATCATGCTAGAAACGTGTTAAATCATGCTAGCAACATGTTAAATCATGCTAGCAACACGTTAAATCATGCTAGCAACACGTTAAATCATGCTAGCAACACATTAAATCATGCTAGCAACATGCCAAGTCATGTTAACAACATGTTAAAATGTGCTAGTAGCATGCTAATTCACACTAACAACGTGTTAAACATGCTTTAGCAACAATTCGTTAGCAATGTAATTGCATGCTAAATAATGTTAGCAAAGTGTCAAATCATGCTAGCAATGTGGTAAAACATGTTCGCAACATGTTAATTCATGTTAGTAATGTGTTAAAGAATGCTAAGTCGTGCTTAACAATGTGCTAAATCATACTAACAATGTGGTAAAACATGTTTGCAAAAACATGCTAAGTCATTCTAGCAACCTAATTAGCATAATTAATTAGAAACCTTAACATAATTAATGCTAAAATCCAGTTAAAACATGATAGCAAAATGTTAAAAAATGTCAACATGTTAAAACATGCTACCAACATTTTAAGTCATGTTAGTAATGTGTGAAAACATGTTAAGTCGGGCTAACAATGTGTTAAATCATACTAACAATGTGGTAAAACATGTCCTAGTCATGCTAGCAACCTAATTAGCATAATTAATTAGCAACATTAGCATAATAAATGTTAAAAACCATTTAAAATATGTTAGCAAGACATGCGAATTCAGGTTAACAGCATGCTAAAACATTAATACTAGCAATGTGTTAAAACATATTAGCAAAATCCTAAAACATGATAGCAAAATGTTAAGAAATGCCAAGATCATGCTAAAAAATGCTAGCAACATGTTAATTCATGTTAGTAATGTGTGAAAACATGTTAAGTCTTGTTAACAATGTGTTAAATCATACTAACAATGTGGTAAAACATGTCCTAGTCATGTTAGAAACCTAATTAACATAATTAATCAGCAACATTAGTATAATTAATGTTAAAAAACCTGTTAAAACATTTTCAATTCAGGTTAAAAGCATGCTAAAACATTAATACTAGCAATGTGTTAAAACATATTAGCAAAATCTTAAAACATGATAGCAAAATGTTAAAAAAATGCCAAGATCATGCTAAAACATGCTAGCAACATGTTAATTCATGTTAGTAATGTGTGAAAACATGTTAAGTCGTGCTAACAATGTGGTAAAACATGTCGTAGTCATGTTAGCAACCTAATTAACATAATTAATTAGCAACATTAGTATAATTAATGCTAAAAACCTGTTAAAACTTTTCAATTCAGGCTAACAACATGCTAATATTAATACTAGCAATGTGTTAAAACATATTAGCAAAATGTTAAAACATGCTACCAACATGTTAATTCATGTTACCAAAATGCTAATTTGTGTTAGCAATGTGCTAAAACATGTTAATTCATGAAAGCAATGTCTTTCTTTCTTTCCACTTCACTAAATTTAAATTTAAAGCTTATAAAACTTTCATACGGTTTCATATGGCTTTTCAAGCTAACATAAAAGTTTGTCCCGACGAACTTTACTTTCTAGTTTACCAATACTGTCTTTTCAATACCAATTGATAATATACAAAATAGCTTTATTTTATTTTTTTTAAATGTGTGCAAAATTCAACCACCAAGATATGCTAGGTTATTAACCAGGGTGTCGCTATGTTAAATCACTTAGCAAAACCACTAAATTATGCCAAAGATTTCTGAGGTAAGCAAGTATGCTAGTTGTTTTTATGGCTAATGTTACTGGAACTGGTCTCAAAACTGTCATACTGTTATGTTACATATTACCTTCAGTGAAGTGAAGTAGCTGTAGTAGAAATACATAGATTGCGATGCAGCCCCAGACTAGCAGTGACCTTTACAGCTGTTTTAAACCAATATCTGGAGTCTGAACATCATATATGCCACAGGACTAGGTGCTCTGAGCCCGCAGGGATTTGTGCAGAGCTTTGGCGCGTCAGACCATAGCTAAAACCTCTCGTGTCAACTCCGTGAATACACCCAACACTGAGCGAATGCCGTGCTTTTGAAATCATATGTCTGGGGGTGGTAGCTTATCCTCTCGAATGTGAATGCACTGAATTCTGGCTTATCGTTCTGTGCTGTAACACAGACGGATGCTGCTTGCAGGCGATGAGCGCGGATCGCTCTTTGAACGATAATTACTCAATGGAACTGATTCAATTAATTGAGGCCAGGAGCAAAAACTGGAAAGATCGGAACAAATTAAATCATAATTATCAGCTACTTAGGAGAGGCCACACCTGAGTAATTTCAAATTAAGATAAGTGTATGTACATAGCAGTTGTCCTGCTGTAGGAAGCAGACAGCACTGACACTATTAACACACATCGGCGTGTGACGCCAGTCCAGTTTTGCAGTGGGTGAAATGAATCTGAGCTTGATCAAACTAACTGTTTCTGATGCTCAATGGGCTATATGTACGGTTACTTCCTGGTTGTGGTTAAGCCAGCTCAGGCATTTCCAGTGAACTGTTAGCCGCTCATTCTGTAGTCGTTGTACATTGACACAAAACCGTCAGTGGTTGACTTTTTAATGTTGTATTCATATTTTAATGCAGTTATCACTTTTACCTAATTTGCCAATAAACCAGTTTTATTGATTGCAATAAAGTCGAAGCTATTCAGACCATTCAAGAAATGCCGTTTCTGTAATTAGACAGACACACATTTTTTTTTCCAGCACTTCAAATGTTATTTTTAATGTGATGACCTCAAACATTATTTATTCATCCTTCTGAGATTTTCTCCATTGTAAAACGGAACGTTTAAAAATGTAGGAAATTCAACATTTGATAGAAAACACTTATTTAAAAATAAAAAAGACAATAATTACCACTATAACCAGCAGGTGGCAGGCAAAGTAGCATTTATTTGCGCATATATCAGCCATTTCCTATAATAGTTTCGGTTTTGACTAATTATTAAACATTATAAAATAACTAGGTTTAAAAATACATTTTGTCAATGTGAAGTATGAAGTAATCACAAAATCTCATGAAAAACAATAACTTTTCTTGTGAATGAATGACACACTTTCCCTTTATAATCACAGCAGCTGTCAGTCAGTGCAGCTCAAGATCAATGATTTCAGCACACTTGTGAAAACACATTTTATTCAATGAATCAAACTACAGTGCACAATAAATATTACATTTTTGACGCTTTTTTCACACAAACTGATGGTCGAATTGAATTTAGCAGAGGAGGAACGCTGAGGTACGTCTTTATTTATTTATTTTTTATGCCGTCTTACGTTTGAATAACTAAATATGCCTGACTATTTAAGTGACTATATTCTGATTATAAACTAGTATTACACTACTGATGCTCAACACACCAGCAAATGACATCTCACCGGAAGTTTTCCAGCTGGCTTATATTATTGCGGAAGTTCTAAAGAACGCTCTGTGCATACAGCCCATTGAATTTAGAAGAAATTATATCCATTGCACTGGACTTTTCCTTCCTTTGAGAGTGTGAGTGTTAGTGCAATGTGTGTTTGTTTGTTGAAACCGGCAGTGTTTTGCTGCCAGTATAGTGTTACCCTACATTTAACCGCACTAATGTGGCATCTATCAGCTGTTAAGTCTCGCTAAACCAGCACTTTGATTGAAACTGGTTCATATGTTCCCACAAACACTGTGCGTGTCTAATGCCTACGGCAGATTTATTACATACTGCATACATTTTAAATGAATACTGCCTATTTGGATGGACTGTTTTGAATGGTATTCATTTGATGAGCTGCTTTTGGTTAACTTAATTGCAGGGAAATAGACAAATTTGTACTTTGGTTGTTTACTACACATTTTAGCAAATGTAAAAGGGCTCGATAGTGTGAGTTTCTCTCACATTTGCAACTAAAAATAGATGCGTAAGATAGAAAAATAGATTCAAAGTCAAAACGCGGCGCTGTTTCAGAGCAGTTTGCAATCACTGAATACTGTCAGACTATTGTTTATGATTTACTGAATTATGGCAATGTTTACTTTATGTGTTTGTTTTGTAATATGGTTGTAAGGGTGCATATTTTAGCCTTAGGACATGCTAGCATTGTGCTAAAACATGCTAGCAAGATTTAATTCATGCTAACAACATGCTAAAAGTGTTAGTAACATGCTAATTCAAGTTAACAACACTAATTCATGTTAACAAAATGCTAAACATGTTAGCAAAATGCTAATTCATGTTAGCAATGTGTTAAATTGTGTTAGCATTGTGTTAAATTGTGTTAGCATTGTGTTAAATTATGCTAGCAACATGCTAATTCATGCTAGCAACCTGTTAAAACATGCTAGCAACATGCTAAAGCGTACCACCAACATGCTAGCAATGTTTAAGAATATGCTAAAACATGCTAATTCATGTTAGCAATGTCTTTTATGAGCTCAATGCTTGAATGAGCAGCTGGACACAGTAAATAGATTTCAAAATAAGAGTCCCGGGCTTGTTATAAAACTTTTTTCTGGTTATTATTGGTATTTTATTACAAAATAAACTGCATCTGGTATTTAATTAAATATTTATGATATACATAATTCCATAATTATTAAATAAGTACAGTTTAAAGCAGAAATATTGAAAAGCAGTGTAGTTTTTGTATTCAAATAAATTAAATAATTTTGTAAATCTCTCCTCATATCCCTTTATTAAGAAATAAACAAACAAATAATTAAATCAGTTTTCATCATGCCACTAAAGTTATTTATGTGCTCATAATAAATTTTTCAAATTAGGAGCACGTGCTCCTTGGGGAAAAGAGTAAGCGTCAAGCCCTAATACCGCAGAAACAGTAGTATGTCATTTTGAATATAACCCCTCCCTCTTTCTCTGTATTTTCCGGAGGCTCTTGAACACTAAAAGCACGGCTGCAGGAAAGCAGGTGGATGTTTTAGGACACAGCTTCATTATGAAGCTCACTTGCGGTTTTTGCCAATTATCGGTTCTGACGAGCGGCGCAGCTGGGATCTTTAGCACTGACGTAGACTAAGGTCACTCTCGTGCGTGTAGTAATTGTATTCTTCGGTGATTCCAGGTCAGTCTCCTGCAATCGATGACATTCCAATAAACAAGGTGGCGGTCGGCCAAGCCATTGTTTCTCTGCGGTGTGGCTGGAGAAATTCCTTAATCCCCCATCTACAGCAGAGCTCAGGAGAAGAAAAATCGTGTTTTCCTTCCAAGAGCGAGCAGGAGAGCTTTGCCGGTCTGGCCTCCTTGCTGGCTGGAAACCGTAGCGCTGTCACAGCGCCCTGATTTACACCCCTGCTTTTCCTGCATTTTCTCCGCAGCCTCTTTAGTCCTGTACGACCACGTTGAACTCGACTCGTCTGTGCCGTTTTTCATAGAATGCATCCGTTGCATTTGGTGACAAACGAAGGCCGCGCCGACTGTGATAATCTACGAGTTTGTTAACTTAAAAATAATTGATTACTCTGCCAATTTATTAGGGTTTACTGTCTTCCCAAGTGTGTTTACATTCAGACCAAAAAGCCGCAAGCCAGCAGCGGGAGTGGAATATATTTGGAGCTGAGATAGAGAGGGATAAATAATGCGCTGTTTGCAGGAGGCCTTCGCCACACACACACACGCATAGCGTAAATCTCCCCCACTTTGCTGCTCAAATAATCCTTCAAAGCCATCCTGAGGTTTTGGGGGAATGATTGGCTTTTGTATCGCCTCCCGTCGCCTTTTTCCTGTGAGCACCGGCGGCATCTGTTTGCGCCGAGTCTATTCAGACTGCAGAACGTCACTATTAAATCACCGCATTTAAGACGGGTGCCGCGACAAAGCCTTTCTCCACTTCTGAAAAGACCCGAGCCCGGCATATTGTCACGGATCGGCTGACGCGCTTAGCATTCCGACGGATTCCTGTGCCGCTTCTGCAGGGAAAACCAGGGCAGGAGGCTGTTGTGGCCGAGGGAGGGTTTGGTTTCAGGGTTAGTGGAGGAGCAGAGCTGCTCTCGTCTCTGATCTCAGAGCTGTATGAGGCCGTGTGAGAGGCCATCGCCGCAGTAAAGAGAATAACATATGGGCAAAAAAAAAAAAAAATGTTGCAGTTTTCCCTCAACAGCTGCTCACTGTACAGAACAGTGTCAAATAGATAGAAAATACATGCCGAGTTACAGTACAGGGGTTTTGGGGGACTAGTCAGTGTTGAAAATAGGTATTGCACATTCCTAGTACAGTAAGAAATATAAAGGGAGTGTTTTGTCATGTTGAGTTTTCAGAAAGATGTGCTCTTTTCTCTCTGTCCATTAGCTGGCTTTGTCTTAAAGGGGACATATCATGAAACTCTTCATGAAACTTTTTCTTTGTTTAAGTGCTATAATTGGGTCCCCGGTGCAAAAAACGTGAAAAAGGACAACCCAGTAACTTTGTTTTCTCTGCAAGCATGTGAAAAAACGAGCCGCTCAGATTTCGCTCCCCTAGTGACGTAGGAAGGGGATCTTATTATAATGTTACCATCCCTTAATCTGCACGTTTCCACCCATGGTGGTGCATTTTGTTTTAGCAAGCGAATTAAGTGAAAACAGTGTACCACTGGCAAAAGTTGGAGCAAAGCATGCTAACTGTTCTGTCGTTGGCTGCACAGATGAGCACTGAACACTATTTAGCGTCTTGTTAGCTTGGATAGCCTGCAAGTTGACCCTGGCAAGCACGATTGCTAAAAAATGACGCGTTTCTGTCCGAGCGATATTTTGGGAAAAATAGTAGACCATTCACAGCATTTGATAGCAATCATAAACTTTATCCTGGTGTGTGTGACTCTGTTTGGCAAACAGGTACGCTATGAATAGTGGGCGTCCATATGGGTTTTGCACAAAAGATGCACATGCTAGTCGATGAGTTGAATCAACACTAAAGCAATTACGTAAATTTATCCACTTGGATTTCATTCTACAAGTTGTAACTTCTTCCCGAGTCTCTCCATCAGTGTCGACTCCGGTTTGAACAATGTAAGGCTGAACACTGTCATCATTTTGGCTGCGTGAGATTCTCCAGCTTTGTTGTTGTTGAGCTTGTCAAAGCTCCGCCCTCTTCTGGAAAGGGGGCGGGAGCAGCAGCTCATTTGCATTTAAAGGGACACACACAAAAACGGCGTGTTTTTGCTCACACCCAAATAGGGGCAAATTTGCCAAGCTATAATAAATGATCTGTGGGGGATTTTGAGCTGAAACTTCACAGACACATTCTGGAGACACCAGAGACTTATATTACATCTTGTAAAAGGGGCATTATGTGCCCCTTTAATGTCTGGAAAAGAAACAGCAACACAGCAACAAATGTATAATGAGCTTGACTTTTTCATGAGCAGCGAGCGTGTTTGAATTGCAGTCTGGGGGAATGTGCTCGTACATATTTGCGGGTCGTCCTCGGTGTGCAATAATGCGCGCCGGCCTACACCTGCAGCGTGTCTCCCCGCGGTCCTTAAATTTATGTGGAAGATTCATGCGAAATTATCTTTTGTCCCCTGGAAAAGCGCTAAAGGAGGCGCTCCGAGACACGAATGCTTTTCACAACGCATTCTTTCAGACAATCGTCACATAAATGTTTCAAATGCACAATAATATCAGACATAATTTGAGCCGGCCCAGCATGCTTTGCAGTCATCAGGGGTTGTTTCCTTTGATCATTAATGTGCAATCCAAAGCATTTCAAAAGAGCTCCGAGCGTTTTCACACCGCTGGAAATGGATGCTAACGAGGCTGCCGACGTACTGCGGTAAACGCTAAAGAACTGTTAATTAGCGGATGCCTGCTAATAGGCCACGCTGTCACAGAATCGACGGTGCAACCCGCCATCCTGTTTGGACCTCTTTTTTTTTTTTTTGGCCGTGATGCAAAACAAAACACTTCATTATGCGAGAAAACTGCACGTTATTCATTCCTCTTCATAATTGCATTGTGCTTGGCGAAGATGCTCTAACATGCATTGATAATTCAAACGGGCCGTGCTTTGATGCAATCTTGAAATATGCATCGGCTTGTTGGCTGAGGTGATGTAAAGAGCCAAATTTCCGCCCCTTTGGGCCTGAATGGGCTAGATCTTTCAGTTACACTTTGTAAGTAGATAATTTAGCTCTCATTAAACGTGGAAACGGCCGTATGCCACAATGTGCTGATGCCAAGCCTTCAGAAAACACAGAGAAAGGGGCTTTTCTGCTTTGAGAAGGACATGAAACGTTGCTCGGTGGAGATGCCTCGCGTTTCCAGCCCTGTCCGTCCCCGGGGACCGAGACTCATTAGCACTTGACTTCAGAGCGGCCCAGTCCTGCTTCTTGGGCCCTCAGATGTGGATAGAAGATGCCGGACTGAGGGGCCGCGGTCGCTTTCCATCCCCTCCTTCTCCACTGCTGTCTCGCTATCCCATCACCCCCTACTGTTTGTTCAGTTTGACTGACAGCTGGTTGAAGTTCAAGGCGCTGGGAATACTCTTCTGCTCCGGCAGTGAGAGGATGACAGAACATAAATGTGATAAAACTTTTAGTGCCTGGATGATCAGTTCAGTACTCAAATGTTGCTCTAGATAGATCTATCTATCTATCTATCTATCTATCTATCTATCTATCTATCTATCGTTCTATCTATCGTTCTGTTGCTCTATCTGTCTATCTGTCTATCTGTCCATCCATCCATCTATCTATCTATCTATCTATCTATCCATCTATCTATCGTTCTGTCGCTCTATCTATGCATCTGTCCATCTATCATCCATCCATCCACTGTTCTATCGTTTTATAATTATCCATCCATCATCTATCTATCTATCTATCTATCTATCTATCTATCTATCTATCTATCTGTCGTTCAATCCATCCATCCATCCATTCTATCATTCTATCTATCATGCTGTCACTCTATGCATCTGTCCATCTATCATCCATCCATCACCGTTCTGTCTATCGTTCTGTATCTATCTATCTATCTATCTATCTATCTATCTATCTATCTATCTATCGTTCTGTCGCTCTATGCATCCATCCATCCATCCATCCATCTTGCTGTTGTTCCATCCATCCATCCATCATCCATCCATCTTTCTGTCGTTCTATCCATCCATCATCCATCCATCCATCATTCTATCATTCTGTCTATCGTTCTGTCACTCTATCTATGCATCTGTCCATCTATCATGCATCCATCCATCCATCCATCCATCCACCATTCTATCTATCTATCTATCTATCTATCTATCTATCTATCTATCTATCTATCTATCTATCCATTGTTCTGTCTATCGTTTTGTAATTATCCATCCATCCATCCATCCATCCACCAATCAATCAATCTATCTATCTATCTATCTATCTATCTATCTATCTATCTATCTATCTATCTATCTATCTATCTATCTATCTATCTATCTATCTATCTATCTATCTATCTATCTATCTATCTATCTATCTATCTATCTATCTATCTATCTATCTATCTATCTATCTATCTATCTATCTATCTATCATCATCCATCCTTCCATCCATTCTATCCTTCTATCTATTGTTCTGTCGCTCTATCTATGCATCTGTCCATCCATCCATCCATCCATCCATCCATCCATCCATCCATCCATCCATCCATCCATCCTTCTATCTATCTTATCTATCTTATCTATCTTATCTATCTATCTATCTATCTATCTATCAAAGCTGTCGCTCTATCTATGCATCTGTCCATCTATCATCCATCCATCCATCCATCCACTATTCTATCTATCTATCTATCTATCTATCTATCTATCTATCTATCTATCTATCTATCTATCTATCTATCTATCCATCATCCATCCTTCCATCCATTCTATCCTTCTATCTATTGTTCTGTCACTCTATCCATGCATCCATACATCCGCAGAGACACAATCTAATAATTGGTCCCAACTATTTATTTACTTAATAGTTTTTTATGTGGTGCATAAACATGTCACATTATATATTATATTCAAATTAATTAGTTTTTTTTTTTTTTTTTTGTCCTTTTTAATGTGTATGTTTTAACTGTAGATTCAGTAGCAGCATAATATACTGTTGGAAACACTGTAAGAGTATTTTAGTACAGTGTCCTGTCCGCTGCATGTTCATATAAACAGTATTTACCCGTGGCGTTGTTTATGTTGCTCACAGTCCACAGATTTCTACTTAACCCAAAGCTGAAAACTTTAGAGGGACTAGCTGTGATTCGGTTGTTCTCAGATGATCTAATCAAAGCTGGTCTATGTCCTGAGAGTCTTCCGCACAGTGTGTACGCTAGCAGCCTCTCTGCCCCTCATATATATTGTATAGGATGAAAGGAATGGAAGTTCAAAGTCGTCTTATTAGGCCTCATGTGCTTTATTCTTTCAGCACATGATGCCTGGAGAAAGACTTGTGTGTGCAGCTTATATAACACTGCTCTTTTGTGTCCGGATATTTTACAGTGTTTGTATGTCAGTATATTCTGGGTGTTTTAATGTTTTCAGCATTACTGTGCAGTTTCATTAAATTTTAATACACAAAAAGGATGTCTTATCAACTGAATTCATTAATCTTTAACAATTTAGAAATATATCAAAAAATTTAAACAATAATAGGGACTATGAAATTCTGTGTTGTATCTTAATTTATTTCTTGATTCTGTGTTTAATGATTTAATATAAATGTTTTATCAAAATTTAATAAATCAAAGAAATGCATAAAACTTTTAGGCTTTTACTAAAAATAGTTTAGTGTAGTTTAATTTATGTACAAAAAAAAAACTAAAACTGAAATAAAAATTAATAAAAAACTATATAGGCATATTTATTTAAAAAAAATAATAATAAAATTGACAACAACAACAGGGTTAATATTGGTAACTAAAACTATTAAAAACATTTCTGATAAATAAAATAAAATAAAATAAAATAAAATAAAATAAAATAAAATATTAGTTTAAGCTCTAAAATTATTACCTGGAAATAAATAAATAACTGCAACTAAAATAAAAATAAATTAAACCTAAATAGTAATATTTAAAAAAAACAACAACACATAATAATAAAGCGACGAAGAATACTTTTTGTGCACCAAAAAACAAAATAACGACTTTATTCAACAATATCTAGTGATTTCAAAACACTGCTTCATGAAGCTTCGAAGCTTTACGAATCTTTTGATTCGAATCAGTGGTTCGGAGCGTGTATCAAACTGCCAAAGTCACGCCCCCCAGTGGTGAAACATCGAAATTTTGAAACACTTATGATGTAACGAAGCCGTGTTTACTGAAATCACGTGACTTTGGAAGTTTGATACACGCTCCAAATCACTGATTCAAAACAAAAGATTCATAAAGCTTCGAAGCTTCATGAAGTTACTGTAGTCACATGAACTGATTTAAATGCGTCTTTAGTAGCTTTCTGGGCATTTGAAAGTGTTTATTATCTTACTGTCAATAGAGGCCTCACTGAGCCATCAGGATTTCATCAAAAATATCTTAATTTGTGTTTGAACGAAGGTCTTGCGGGTGTGTAACGACATGAGGGTGAGTAATTAATGACAGAATTTTCATTTTTTAGGTGAACTAACCCTTTAATATGTGTAAAATGAGCCGTTCATAAACATTTTGGAGTTTTATGAAGCAAAGTAAATAAATCAGATTTGAATCGAAGCAGACAATTTGAACTGATTCACACACAGTAAAATATTATTTTCATGATAACAAAACATTTTTTCTTTTGTCAAATCAACTTAGATAATCAGAGTAACTTATTTTTTAAATTAAACCAACAATTCTTTAATTTTTTTTTTTTTTACATACACTATATTGCATTTTATGTTTAATTCATAAATAATTGAATAATTGATATGACTTTATATTTAAATAAAGGATTTTTAGTTTTGATTTTTTTTAATTTTCATATCTCCATATTTCGTTTTTTTGTTTTTTTAACAAACTAATCAATATTTTAAAATGTATTTAAATAAAATAATGTAATCGAATAAAAAAAAAAATGTTTTTGGCAAAATGCTGCACAACAAAGGTTTTACTGTGTACAATTAATACTTGAATGAAATATGTGTGATATTGTGTACTAAAAATAGTTTAGTGTAGTTTAATTTATGTACAAAAAAAAAAAACTTAAAACTGAAATAAAAATTAATAAAAAACTATATAGGCATATTTATTTAAAAAAATTATAATAAAATTGACAACAACAACAGGGTTAATATTGGTAACTAAAACTATTAAAAACATTTCTGATAATAAAATAAAATAAAATAAAATAAAATAAAATAAAATAAAATAAAATAAAATAAAATAAAATAAAATAAAATAAAATAAAATAAAATATTAGTTGAAGCACTAAAATTATTACCTGGAAATAAATAAATAACTGAAACTAAAATAAAAATAAATTAAACCTAAATAGTAATATTTAAAAAAACAACAACACATAATAATAATAATAAAATGACAAAAGCACATAACAAAATGACTAAAAATATCAAAATATGAATAAAACTTTCATTCATTTTAAAATGAAAACAGAAAACAATATTATTATTATTTTCCCTTATTTAAAATATTAATAAAAACTACAATAGGATCTCAATGATGCTAAAATAACACCGGACCCCACACAACACATTGTCCGGGTCACACGACACTTAAACAATACATGCGGTTCTTTCCGCCCTTCCGCCCCCCCATCCCGCAGAGGTCGTTTATGAAAGCCTTGATTGACAGCCTAATTACCCAGTACAGCAGCGTGAGCTCTCCGCCGTAGGTGCGGCCCACAGGATCGAGAGGGACGGATGGATGGATGGATGAAGGAGGAGAATTTGTCCTCTCTCCGTCCATCCTGGCTGTCAGGGGACCACCGAGTGTGTTTACGTGCTCAAAACGGCCGGGCAAATGGCCCAGGCAATCAAGTGCACAGATAAAATGGAAACAAATAATAGGCGAGGAGAGGAGAATTGCGCCCGTCCACTGGGGCGGATAAGACAAATATGGGCCGGTGATTGACCGGTGCATTCAGGCCAGGTCTAGCAGGCTTTGTTTGCTCTCATTCAGGGAGTGATGGGCTTTAACTAGACAGCTGCGAGAGGTGGCAGTGCCACTTTCAGCTGTTCCCTCTCAAAGACAAAAAGAGGTCACATTCCTCAAGGACGGATGGACGGACGGACCGTCTTCCTCGCAGGGATATTTTTGCCGAGTCTGGCAGTGCTGGCGCCTCCGCTGCGGATGCCAAGAATTCATCTTTAACCACCTGTTTAGTGATTTATTTCAGTTTTATGATAATTACTCTTGCATGCTGTAATTAAGGAGTAAGGCCGTGACATTAAATAGACTAAACCACAGAACTGTATCGATCTGGAGATAAATTAAAATGCATCTTTAGTCCTTTCATAATGGTTTCTAGTTGTTGGTTGGACTGTGTTGCATATGAAATTACTTTGAGAGGTTCAAGAGAATGCAATACACTGCCATTCAAGAAAAGAAAATTAATAAAAGTTTTTTTTTTATTTAGCAAGGATGCATTACATTCATTAAAAGCAACTTTAAAGATCTTTATAATGTAATATAAACATTTTTATTTCAAACAAATGCTGTTCTTATACTACAGTCTCCACAAAAATATGACATTTTCAACGTTGATAATAATCAGAAATGTTTCTTGAGCATCAAATCATCATATTAGAATGATTTCTGAAGGATCATGTGACTCTGAAGACTGCAGTAATGCTGCTGAAAATTCAGCTTTGATCACAGAAATAAATTACACTATTACTATATATTCACAAGAGAACAGCTGTTTTGAATTATAAAAATATTTCACTATTTTTACTGTATTTTTGATCAAATAAATGCAGCTTTGGTGAGCAGAAAAGACTAAAATCGTCACCAAACTTTTGAACGGTAGTATCTCTATTCAACCCAGAAGAGCCATAATTTCAACCAAACAGCCGTTGTTGCTTATTAGATTCAAAATGTTTTATGCAAGAAATAAAATATGGTATTTCAAATGAAAAATGATCAATAATCATTATATATTTTTCAAAGGATTAGTTCACCAAAAAATGAAATTTCTGTCATTTATTACTCACCCTCATTTAACCAATTAAAAGTATTAAAGTGCCCCCATTATGCCTTTTTTTAAATGTTCCTAATATTGTTTCGGGAGTCTCCTGAAAATTGTCTCCTTAAAATTGTTCCAAAGTAAATCCTACACCAATTTTTTGAAGTCTATGGAATAAAGCATAATGGTAAAGTAACAGCACATCTTCTGTCAGGAGCGTCTCAGTACAGTAATGAGAAGCTTGTTCCTGGCGTTCGTCTGAAGATAAACATCGCTATCGGTCGTTTCATCTCTTTGCACGTCCACGTTCTATTGATTGAAGCTTCTTGTCAAAATCCAACAAGTAAAAGGTGAATCCCTCGTCACAAATCCGTTTCACATCCCTCTCACAATTCAATCAATGCTGAAAGCTCTCGCTCCCTTCAGTCAGAAGATCTTCCACTCTTAAAGAAATGAAAATCCTGTCATTTACTCTCCCTCACATCATTCCAAATGCTTCAAAGAAACACAAAAGGAGTTATTTAGCCGAATCTGTGTGATTCGCCGTAGATTTCAGGTTTGAAATGACATGAGTAGATGATTTGTGGGTGAACTATTCCTCTGAAGTACACTGAACTTAAGTGAAGTAAAGTTTTAGTTTTCTTTCTCTTTGTTTGCCACAGTGTTCAAGCATCTGTCCCCTTCTGCTGACCTCAGATCAGTTTCTCTGTCAGCTCTTTGGTCTTTTGAAGAGTTTGGATGGAGCTTGGGTTGGTGGTCCGGGCCTGTCAGAGGCTGGTGTCAGTGCGATGATGTGTTGTGTGCCACAGTAATTGAGAACGCAGCCCGACATTGTTAATGCTCCATGAAACCATAGTGGGGTTTTGAGACACGGGCCAGAAATGGAAAGAACCCCACGGAACGGTTTGCCAAACGCAGTTTTCTTTCATATGCTGATGTATTTCCTGTTGTAACAGGAAGTTCAGGCAGAACATATTCATTTTTAATTAATAATAATCATGATTTTTTTTTTTTTTTTTTTTTTTTTTACATTTTTTACATTTTTGATATTTTATTTTATTTAACTTATTTTTTTTTATCTTAGGTTTTATTTATTTATTTTACTTTTATGCTTTATTTTATTATATTGTTTTAATATTTCATTATTTTATATAATTTATTTTACTTGTTTGTTTATATATATATATATATATATATATATATATATATATATATATATATATATATATGTTATTATCTTATTTGTTACATCACTATCTGGCATGTATTTTCATTTTATGTATATTTTATATTTTTCATTTCATTTTATTTTATTTTTATTTTATTTTATTTCATTATTTTATATGTTTATTTTTATTTTTATTTTACTTCTTTATTTATTTTAAATATTTGTTATCATTTTATTTGCTTACATCACGGTGTCTGGCATTTTATTTTATTATTTTATTTTAGTACTTTATTTTATTTCACATATTTGTTATCTTTTTATTTGTTTACATCACTCTCTTGTTTATATTATTTTATTTTTTTGTTATTGTTATTTTTTTATATTTTATTTTATTCCACATTTATCTTTTGTTTACATCACTCTCTTTATTTTATTTTATATAATTTTATATTTTTCATTTTATTTATTTATTTTTTTATTTGTTATTTCATTATTTTATGTTTCCTTTTATTTTAATTTAATGCTACTTGTTTATTTTATTTCATATATTTGTTATCTTTTTATTTGTTTACATCACTGTCTGGCATTTATTTTTATTTTTATTTTATTTTATTTTATTTTATTTTATTTTATTTTATTTTATTTTATTTTATTTTATTTTATTTTATTTTATTTTATTTTATTTTATTTTATTTTATTTTATTTTATTTTTCCTTTAAGAATTTGTTTGCATTACTGTCTAGCAAAACCATGATATGCTACTTGCTATTGCTAGCTGATATCAAGTGATATTAGTCTCAATGTTATTTCTAGACAGCATTTTATTTGACAAAAACATACACCCCTCTACTTGTGATTTAACTTGTGTACCCTCTCCACAAGAGAAGGTACATTTTAGATGCATATCAATGCATATATTCTAGATGCATTTCCCAGGCTCTCTGTGGACAAGTTGTGGATGTGTTTGTGTTGAGATGCGCAGGTATTACTGCATTACCCTCCGCTCTGCGTGATCACTTTCTAGGCGGCTCATTTCACTGGCTTCTCAAGCCGAGTCAGCAAACGCTTCCAATGATCCTCTTCCAACTTTAAACAGCATCGGTCGCATTATCTCCTCTACGTAAGCGCCATTTAGTCTAAACAAGCATCTCTGAAATAGCACAGATAAGACGCAGCTATGTCCACATAAAAACTCAACGCATTTGAATGTAAATCCCTGAAACGTGTAAATGTAAATAAAGGAAACGGCATTTACATTTGACATAGATGTGGCTGTGTTTGGTTAAGTTGGTTATGTCTCCCCGGTGACATTATAAATTCAGCTTCTTTTTATTTCTTGTGCTGCAGAGGTCAATTTCGCAGCCACGAGGGAGATTCTGTAATTGCGGCTGATGGTTGTATGACATTTCAGCCGTCTTCCGATTGGCTCGAGAGTCCGAAAGGCCTCGTCTAATTGCTGCAAATTCCTCCATTTTAAATGAACTCGAGGCTGTCAGCGAGACCCGAGGAGCGAAACTATCATCCCATCAACCCGTGTTTTTGTTTTGGCCAGAGATTCTGTGCGTGTGTGTGTGTGTGTGTGTGTGTGTGTGTAGCTCGACTTGAGAGAAACATTTGATTCGGTCGTTGCAGTTAATGAGCATGTACATTACAAGCGTAAATAAAAGGAAAAGCACATTTTAGACTTCATTTGCAGCTTGTCACACCGGTGATGGTACGGAAAGACCGGCGATGTCTCGCTCTGCACATTTCATCTTCTGTCGGGGAGCGGCTGGCGTGTCCAGCTGGGCGCTGTAATTAATCTGAAGTCCCCCTGCAGAACGTCAATACACGTTGAGCGTGTTTTCGGGCCGCTCGGTGCGCTTTTGTCTTTCCGATGAGGAGAATTAGTGAGAATGTGTCAGGTGAGGGACGCGTAAAGGTCATTCTCTTCTTCCTGTGACACTTTTATAAAGCTTGTTAAAGCAGAAGCTTGTTCAGGCCTCAAGCTTTCACTCTACTCCACTTTTCCCATTCAATATACTGTCCTTCATAGTCATTTTCCTGCTTGCAAATAAAAGATGCACATTTCAAAGCAGTTGCTCACATGAAAAATGTCACGGAAACATTCTGTTTTGCACCTTAGAACAACATGGAACTGTACGTGTTCTTTAATGGCTTTCTAACTCTAAGATAATGGACATAAAAAGAACATATTAGATTTATGTTGTCATCACAATGGCAATAAATGCTGATTAGGATTTACACCCTCAGGAAACGTCGTGACATTACATTGACCGTACAATAGAAGTCATCTCTGGATTTGGCTGATGTTCATATATCTCATGACAATGTGCCAAAGAAACTGACCACGTGACCCATTTGCTTGTTTGATTTACTCTAAAAGCCGTCACCATCCTCAAAGTAGCAGCGCCAGTTGGGTGATAGGTTAGTTTCTAATGCTCTTAAATCATAAAATCTGCTCCTCTTTTCTGTATGTAGGTGTGACGTCTCCCCGATGGGTCTTTTTCAGGTCCTCGTTGCCACTGAAATTGGATTATCAGCCTGGCTGGGTGACTAAACGCCATTGAATTAAAGTTCCAGTCGAATCCAGACGTGACCTCATGACTCTTTCTGAAAGAACTATTACACCTCGGCAATGACCCAGATGCATTATATTCGCTTTAACACTTCATGTTTTCAAAAAAGGAGATGAAATTGAAAGAGCAGGGAACATTTTGCCTTCAAACGTCACACGCATTTGTTTCCACCATAAAGCATTTATTCATTTAGCAGATGCTTTTATCCAAAGCGACTTACAATGATTCATCTTGAAGTGCCACTGTTATTCTATTTTAAAGGTTCCAAATTTTGTCTCCTACAATAGGTTTACAAAGCATCCAAGGTCAAAAGACACTTTCATTTTCTCATATACACTGTGAAATCAGCTCTTTTCTCACAGTGACTGAAACAGTTTGATAAAGCATTTCGATCTCTCTAAACCCCTCCGTTTCTGAGAGCTGCTCTGCTCTGATTGGTTAAATGGCCTAGTCTGTTGTGATTGGTCTATCACTTGTAGCGTGCATCAGAAACCAAACGCACATTAGCATATCTGAATTTCAGAACTTGATACACAGTTATACAAACAGTAACGATGGTGTCAGTTTTACAGGATCAATTCCAGCCTGAGTCTCATCCTTTGTAAGTACAGCAAAGTAGAATTTATTTTGCAGCGCTGAAAACAGCATCTTCTCAACAGTGCAACAAGAGATTCATCTTGAAGTGATACTGTTATGCTGTTTTAAAGGTGCCCTAGATTCAAAATTTGAATTTACCTCGGCATAGTTGAATAACAAGAGTTCAGTACATGGAAAAGACATACATTGAGTCTCAAACTCCATTGCTTTCTCTTTCTAATGTAAATCTCATTTGTTTAAAGACTTCCGGAAAACACGCGGATCTCAACATAACACCGACTGTTACGTAACAGTCGGGATCACTAATATGTACGACCCCAATATTTGCATATGCCAGCCCATGTTCAAGGCATTAGACAAGGGCAGCCAGTATTAACGTCTGGATCTGTGCACAGCTGAATCATCAGACTAGGTAAGCAAGCAAGGACAACAGAGAAAAATGGCAGATGGAGCGATAATAACTGACATGATCCATGATATTTTTAGTGATATTTGTAAATTGTCTATCTAAATGTTTCGTTAGCATGTTGCTAATGTACTGTTAAATGAGGTTAAATGAAGTTACCATCGTTTATTACTGTATTCACGGAGACAAGAGCCGTCGCTATTTTCATTTTTAAACACTTGCAGTCTGTATAATTCATAAACACAACTTCATTCTTTATAAATCTCTCCAACAGTGTAGCATTAGCCGTTAGCCACGGAGCACAGCCTCAAACTCATAGAGAATCAAATATAAACATCAAAATAAATACTTTACTCACATAATCCGAAGCATGCATGCAGTATGCATGACGAACATCTTGTAAATATCCATTTGAGGGTTATATTAGCTGTGTGAACTTTGTAAATGTGCTGTAATATAATCGAGAGCTCGTGTGGCAGGGAGCACCTGAATTAAAGGGGCGGCGCGCTGAAAAAATCAGTGCATAGTTAATGATGCCCCAAAATAGGCAGTTAAAAAAATTAATTTAAAAAAATCTATGGGGTATTTTGAGCTGAAACTTCACAGACACATTCAGGGGACACCTTAGACTTATATTACATCTTGTGAAAAAGCATTCTTGGGCACCTTTAAAGGCTATTAATTTTGTTCTTCTACAATAGGTTTGGCAATGGCTTTTTATTTTTATAGCACAATTAAATACAATCTATGTTGTCCAATGTGCTTTACAATAGCTAAAAACACAGTAAAACACAATAAGTAAAAAGACAAAAAATTATTAAGCAATAAAACACATACACAGAAAATTGTAAAAACATACCATAAAATGGACTAAAAATGGTGCTTCAGTGTAAAAGATAACAGTAAAAGACAATGTAAGGGTGTTTCAACATGTATTATAATGCCTTATCAAACAAATACATGCATCCAAGGTCAAACATGATTAAACTCTAAACCCCTCCTTTTCTGAGAGCCAACTCTGCTCTGATTGGTCAGATGGCCTAGTCTGTTGTGATTGGTCTACCATTTGTAGCGCATGTCAGAATCCAAACGGCAAATTTTTCAAAAAGTGGAATTGATTTGGCAGCGCTGAAAACAGCGTCTTCTCAACAACACAAACCAAACTCCTCCCGTCTCAGCTACAGCTACAGTGTTTGAGGGCGGGGCAAAGTTGACATCGTCTGCGGGTAGCCAATGAAAACCATTATGCAAATGTGTTACAAACCTACATAGATTAGAGCAGGAAGTGAGACTGGAATTACTGCCGACTCATTTCAGGCAGTTCTTTCTCTTGCGAGACAATAACTATGCATGACCTTTGCAGACCTGGTAATATCCAAAAAGAGAATAGTTGGGGGCACTTTAAAGAGGCACTAACATGAGAAGTGCAAGTAGTACAAAGTTTCAAATACCACACAAGCGAGAACAAAGAGGGATATAAGAAATAGTGATAGCACAGAAGTTAAAAGTTAAGCGATGCTCCCTAATATTAGCCGATTTAATTTCAAATTCCTGTCTGTCAGTGTTTGAAGTTTGTCTGAGAGTCGGCGCTAATGTCAGGCTGGGCACGCAGCACACCGGCACCCCCGATGATCTCTCATCAGCGCTCCCTAGAGGGTTGGTTTGATTTCAATTAGGGAGCGAAGCGTTATCAGGCCCCTACCTCGAGCACGGCAATAATTAGCATCTGACGGGCCGCTCTGCATGCATAAAGACGGGAAGAGAGCGCTGTGCAATACCTCCATGTTTCATTACCATCAGATGAAGCTTCTTCCATGCTGACATCAGCAGAGCCCGCTGTGTTGTCAGCACGCTCGCGTTCTCTTCTCATCTGCGCTTCAGCCACAAAGACTCTTTGAATGGAGTTCTTGTCAGCCTGGAGGCCGGCCGTCTGAATCACACGAGCAAACCCGAGCGTTAATGGTGCCGTCTAAGCCATGCTATCTGTATCTGTCATCCGCCTCTGAAAGGGAGGCTCCCGACACACTGCACTTTTTTTCCCCCCCGAGTTATTTTGCAGACGAGGCACTTTTTGCACAGATAAAACCCTCACTTCAAGGGGGTTATTATTTTGCTTCAGGTACATCATCATAAGGGGAACTCCAACTTTTTGGTACAACATCAGAGTGGGATCGTTGCTCATGCAGATGTTTTTGTGATTATCGCCGGTTCGGTGAGAGGACTGAAGGCCGTTGGAAGAGTCATGTGAATTTCGCTGCAGATTGTGAAGATGCTCAATTGGCCCTGATTTGAAGCCAACTATATATTGAGACTTTGGCTCCCATAAATAGAGCAAGCCGAAAACAGATGCGTTTTTACACTGAAAATAAGGCTCTGTTTCCACCTGGATTAGTTCACTTCAGAATTCAAATTTCCTGATAATTTACTCACCCCCATGTCATCCAAGATGTTCATGCCTTTCTTTCTTCAGTCAAAATGAAATTAATTTTTGAGGAAAACATTCCAGGATTTTTCTCCATATAGTGGACTTCACTGGGGTTCAACGGGTTGAAGGTCCAAATGTCAGTTTCAGTGCAGCTTCAAAGAGCTCTACATGATCCCAGATGAGGAATAAGAGTCTTATCTAGAGAAACCATCTGTCATTTTTCTAAAAAAATTTAAAATTATATACTTTTTAACCACAAATGCTCGTCTTGCACTGCCACGCATTACGTAATCACATTGGAAAGGTCACACGTGATGTAGGCGGAAGTACCGATCCAGTGTTTACAATGTGAACGTGCAAAGACTAAGTCAAACGGCCTTTACAAATGAAGATAAAACAATGATGTTGGACGATGTGAAACTGGAGGAGAAAATGAGATGGAGTTTTTCGCCCTACCGTGATTATGTAATGCTTGGTGCATCACAGTGCAAGATGAGCATTTGTGCTTAAAAAGTATATAAATGTTAATTTTTTTAGAAAATGACCAATGGTTTCTCTAGATAAGACTCTTATTCCTTGTTTGGGATCATGTAGAGCTCTTTGAAGCTGCACTGAAACTGACATTTGGACCTGTTGAACCCCAGTGAAGTCCACTATATGGAGAAAAATCCTGGGATGTTTTCCTCAAAAACCTTCATTTATTTTCGACTGAAGAAAGAAAGACATGAACATCTTGGATAACATGGGGGTGAGTAAATTATCTGGAAATTTTAATTCTGAAGTGAACTAATCCTTTAAGATGCTTTTTGGTCGATCGGATCACAAGTGGACGGTGAAGGTGAAAATGGTGCTTGGTACGTTTTTTGTCTTCAAACCAAACTTGGATCTCCAGCCGACAACGTTTAAATCCCGTCTGGCTAGAGCGCTTCCCATAATGTTTAGGTGGAGAGTAGGTGGTCTTTTGTGGCTGTTCGAACGCATTTGACCACAGCAAGGTGTTTTCGACTACCTTTGGAAGTGGTCAAAATGTTCTACACACCATTTACATCTGTATTTAGTGTCGTCCACTCGTGATCCGATCGACCAAAACGCATCTTAATACCAGGTGGGCCTAAGTGTGTATTGTAGCGACTGTAAACCTGGCCCTAATGAGTGTTAAAGCCTTCTTCACTAACAGCAAATCAGTCTCAGTTTGCTGCCGGCCATCAGCGCAGATGGAGAGGGCTGGCAGCACGATGGGCGGCGTTGGTTTGTCTTCGTACGACTCCTGCAGCTGGTGACCTTCATCAGCTCCTCTCTGCTAAAATCGCAGCGCTGGATCTCAGCCCCCAGCGCTCACTTCTCTTATGCATCTCACATCGCAATTATGTATGTACCTGCCAGCACTGTGTCTCCGCACGCATCTATCCCCCTTTCTTGCTCTCTCTATTCATCCCGCCCTTCACGCGACCATTAGTGCCAACAGCTTAGCGGGTTGTCCCGGAGCAAGGTGACACGGCACCAGGAAGTCCAGCCCTGGACTCCATTAGCGGCAGCATTCCCGGCCTCCATCCATCCGTATGGCACTCATTTGTGTTAAACATACCAAGAGCATGCCTATTAGTTTCTGCTGCCCACAGGACACAAAAAGCACTAATGAGATCTCAGTTGTTCCTTTTATAAAGCAACGAGATTGAATGCAGAACCAACTGACACTTTGGTTGAAGTCAGATTTTCGTTATGTCTCATCTAGAATCTCAATTTTGATCAAATTTGCCAAGACTCATAAAAAGCAATGCAATTAAATGCAAAGCTAAGCTAAAAAATTCAGATTCACACACTGCAATCAAAAGTCAGAGATCTCCGTTGTCTCTCGTGTAAAGCAATGAGATTGAAAGCTGAAGTCAGAATCTCATTATGTCTCATAATCTCAAAGAATTTCATAAGATATCTCAACAACATCTCAGTTTTGCTCAAATTTGACAACTCATAAAAAGCAATGTGATTAGATAAGAAGCAAATGAAGACATTTTCATCTAAGATAAGTTTATGAGATCTAAAAATTGTCTTATTGTTCTCCGATTTGCAAACTTCTTCTTGATTTAGATGGAATGAAGAACAAATTGATATTTTTTGTTAAAGTTTGCTCAACAGCAGTACAATTCAATGACAAGCAAATAGACACTTTTCCTTCCAAGATAAGTTTGAGATATACAGTTATGGTCAAAAATTGTGCTCAAATTCTGAACATGCAATCAAAATATCTCAATATGAACTTCTCATTAAATTCTCCCAGGACTAAATTACCTGGTTAATTACCCATGATTATTTTAAGCTCTAAACTATAGACTTGTTTGTGTCATTTTTATTTCTCCTCAGGAATTTTAAAGGTGCCCTAGAATCAAAAATTGAATTAACCTCGGCATAGTTGAATAACAAGAGTTCAGTACATGGAAAAGACATACGTCGAGTTTCAAACTCCATTGTTTCCTCCTTCTTATATAAATCTCATTTGTTTAAAAGACCTCCGAAGAACAGGCGAATCTCAACATAACACCGACTGTTACGTAACAGTCGGGATCATTAATATGTACGCCCCCAATATTTGCATATGCCAGCTCATGTTCAAGGCATTAGACAAGGGCAGCCAGTATTAACATCTGGATCTGCACAGCTGAATCATCAGACTAGGTAAGCAAGCAAGAACAATAGCGAAAAATGGCAGATGGAGCAATAATAACTGACTTGATCCATGATATCATGATATTTTTAGTGATATTTGTAAATTGTCTTTCTAAATGTTTCGTTAGCATGTTGCTAATGTACTGTTAAATGTGGTTAAAGTTACCATCGTTTCTTACTGAATTCACGGAGACAAGAGCCGTCGCTATTTTCATTTTTAAACACTTGCAGTCTGTATAATTCATAAACACAACTTCATTCTTTATAAATCTCTCCAACAGTGTAGCATTAGCTGTTAGCCACGGAGCAAAACCTCAAACTCATTCAGAATCAAATGTAAACATCCAAATAAATACTATACTCACAGGAATCGATGCATGCATGACGAACATCTTGTAAAGATCCATTTGAGGGTTATATTAGCTGTGTGAACTTTGTTTATGCACTGTATAACTGCACTTATAGTCGAGAGCTCGAGGGGCAGGGAGCGAGAGATTTAAAGGGGCCGCGCGCTGAATCGGTGCATAGTTAATGATGCCCCAAAATAGGCAGTTAAAAAAATTAATTTGAAAAAAATCTATGGGGTATTTTGAGCTCAAACTTCAGACACATTCAGGGGACACCTTAGACTTATATTAAATCTTTTAAAAAGACGTTCTACGGCACCTTTAAGACAAACACAACTAAGATCTCCATTAAAAGGGTCCTATTTTGCTTTTTTTAGTGTGTAATATTTCTGAACTCCCTGAAACGCCTCCATTGTAGTCTTGAGTTTTCTTCCTGGAACGAACACGTCACAATATTCCAAATTTAAATAATTCATATGCAGAATGAAGGGGCGGGGCCTGGTTGAGTTAGTTAGTATTGTGTTGAAACTGGCGGTTATGGTAAGGGGCGGGGCATTTCCCAAACACTCTTGAAGCTGTTGACCAATCACAACACACTGCTCCAGCCGACCAATCAGAGCACATTGTGCTTTTCAGAAGGAGGGGCTTCACAGAGACAGGAACGAAACAGACTGTTACTGACAGACTGGGAAGAGAGGAGCTGCAACAATGGAGAATATGAGGAAAATAATGAACATTCAAGCATGAAAACCTATTCTTGTAGAGCCCAAAAACTAGGTCCCCTTTAACTATGAAAGCACAACTTCTGGGCAGGTTTCACAGCCCTGCAGCACCAATATCTATTCAAAGTCTGATTAATTGCGCAGTTCCCAGAGTGCCGTAGTGAACTTGAGAGTGCTTGAACGCTGGCAGATGGTGGAAATTCAAGTGGAATTCAAGGAAGTCTAGGACTGAGAGCCGTGCGAATCCTAGCACACTCCGATGGTTTTCCTTCAACACCCGGCAGAGCTTTAGATGTGTGTTTGTGTGCGTCCGATTCCCTGATGTCCCGTTGTCAACCCTGCATATGTCCGTACGCACTTATTCCTATAGCACCATTACACACGAGCGGAGTGATGAATTACTTTTAATAAAGCAAACACAGTTGTTTCGTGTCCAGATCAATCTTTCTCTCAGTTGCCATGCCAGCCATTGTCACAAGTAATTGCCTAAACCCCTCGTCGTGTGAAATAGGGCTCTTTCGGAAGAAAGCTGAACTTGCAGCGGCCTCAATTTCCTACTCCAGTGCACTCTACGCTGCAGCGGCGAGCCGCAGGGGACGGCTTGGCTGGATGCTATCGTTACCATGATAGCGCCGCCCGTCCAGCGCGGCTCCCTGCGGCTCCGCGCACATGCTGGGGTGACATTCCCAGGTGCTTTTCCCTTTCGAGGAAGCGGGATACTGACACCGCGTGCGTGCATCTCAGGCCGCTGTCCTGGACCGGGTCAGGTGACAAGTAGTCTCCAGCTGGCATGGAGGCACACTCATTTGTCTCCTTTGAAATGCTTGCAAAAACAACCATGAGCAGATTAATGACGTTTGATTAGCTTCCCACAGGAATCCAGATTAATATTCATGCAGATTAGCCCTGTTATTTTGGGCTGCGCCTTCATGCCATGAACAGTTGGTGACGGCAGTTTCAATTAAGGTTTGTTGTTTGCTTTGTCGTGTCTTAATCTCACTGCAGGTGGAGTCTAAAAACTGGCTACCTTTAACCAGATCAGATCAGAAGTGAAACTGAAAGAGTGTGTGAGCCAGTTGTGTGTAGAGATTGACCAGTAATGATTTTTTAATGATTTATAGAGATGATTTATGTGTCCAATAACCAATATTTGGAACCCAATTTTTAAAGCAAATTATTAAATTTAATTTATTTATAAACATATACATTATCAAAATAATAATTATTACTTTTTAAATAATTATACATTTTATTAATAATAATTTTAACCATTATTATTATTATTATACATTTTTTAATGTTATATTTATATTTATTTTTTAAATATTATAAATACATTTTATAGCAATATTATTACATTTAATAATTATGAATTAATTTTAAAAATAAATTATATTATAATCAGTAGTAGTATTAAAACATTTTAATAATAAATTTTGCTTTTAGTGATATTAATATTCTATAGCTATAAGCATATTTAAATAAATATTACTTTCAATAATTTTAATAAATTAAATTATATATTATTATTAATAGTAGTAGTCGTAATAGTAGTGGTGCTGGTATTAAAATAATAATTTTAAAATAATAATAAATATTGATTTTAGAGATATTAATAATATCCTATAGCTATAAACATGTTTAATAAATATTACTTTTAATCATTTTAATAAATTAAATTATAAATTATTATTATTAATAGCAGAAGTACTGGTGATATTAAAATATATTTTTTAAATATTTTAATAATAAATATTGCTTTTAGTGATTATTAGTTATGATTATTAGTTATTAGTAGTTTTTAATCATAATAATAATAATTATTATTATTATTATATCAATAAAAATAATAAATATTAATTGTGAGAGTATTAATATTTATAATTATTATTATTTGTATTTAATCAGTAACTGGTGGGATGGTGAAAAGTGTCTTTATGTTGAAAAATAAGTGGCATTTCTTTTTATCTGGGATAATGTTGTTAAATCCTTCACAATAAGACCAAGAACGTGTATTAAGGCAATAAATGGCGACTATTTTGATTTCTTGTTGACTTTTACCATTAGGCTTTGCCACCTCTGAATGTGCCATCTTCAGCCTGTGGCTAATGACAACTCTTACAAACTGCACTTCTAAAACAGGGAAAACTGGGTCGAACCTTGGGAATGCTTTACACGGCAGACAAATGTCATCCGAGCAATTCTATTGACTTGCTACAAGAGTCTGCGGAGAACTTAGTTAAATTAGCGGTTCTATATTTACACCACTGCATGTGTTGCGAATTAGGCTGCATTTGTCTGGTAATCGCATGGGAGATCTGAGCGCGAGCATTCCAGGCTAGCTGGAAACAGAGCTGCTCGACAATAACCAGCCATGAGGGGCGAATATAAAAGCCTGCCCCAGTTCTCTCTCATCAAGCAGCATTTTTTCCTCCCTCTCCTGCACTAACGGCCTTGTCCAGATCGGTTGTTTACGTGTTGGTGGACGTACAAGCTAAACATCTGCTATTTTAGTGTCCCTCGGTTTCCTGTTTCTCAGTGTCACTCCAGTTCAGTTTAGCGTTCTGTGTTTGTAATCATCTCACAGGCCGCCATGTTGTCCATGTGCTTCGGGTTCCTAACTCCTTATATGTAGCGAAATGAGAGTAAATTATGTCTTGGGTAATATTCCACATTTAGACAGAGACCTCATCATCTTAGCAGCAAATTCCATCAATAAACTACATTTTCGTTTTTGCTACAATGCTAATGTGTTTAGCAGGGCATTTCTATGTTCTTACTATGGCTAACATGATGTTAGCATCATTACTAGGGTGCCAGGATGTTGTTTGCATGTTGCTATACGTTTGCAAGTGTGTTCTTAGTGATTGTTAGCATGTTGCTGTGAGATTGCAAGTGTGTTGTGGGTTATCTTTTAGCATGTTGTTATGAGGGGTTCTTCTAGGTGTTTAATAATGTTTCTTTGAGGTTGCTAGGGTTTTCTACAGTGTTTTGAGTGACAGTATGTTGATATGAGGTTCAGGTTACTATGTTCTTATATATGGTTGTTAGGATGTTGCTATGGGGTTTCTAGGGTGTTCTGGTTGGTTGTCAGGACATTGCTTTGAGGTTGCCAGGGTGTTTTAGGTTGTCGTTAATACGTTTCTGTGATTTCAACAGTGTTCTGAGTGATAGTTAGCACGTTGCTATGAGGTTATTTGGTTCTTCTGGGTGATTAATACGTTGCTATGGGGTTACTAGGGTCTTCTGGTTGGTTGTTAGGACATTGCTATGAGGTTGCTAGAGTGTTTTAGGTTGTTGTTAATATGTTTCTTTGTGGTTTCTAGTGTTCTGAGTGATAGCTTGTTGTTATGAGGTTACTAGGTTCTTCTGGGTGATTAATGTGTTGCTATGGGGTTTCTAGGGTGTTCTGGTTGGTTGTTAGGACATTGCTTTGAGGTTGCCAGGGTGTTTTAGGTTGTCGTTTATACGTTTCTGTGATTTCAACAGTGTTCTGAGTGATAGTTAGCACGTTGCTATGAGGTTATTAGGTTCTTCTGGGTGATTAATACATTGCTATGAGGTTACTAGGGTCTTCTGGTTGGTTGTTAGGACATTGCTATGAGGTTGCTATGGTGGTTTTAGGTTGTTGTTAATACATTTCTTTGTGATTTCAACAGTGTTCTAAGTGATAGCTTGTTGTTATGAGGTTACTAGGTTCTTCTGGGTGATTAATGTGTTGCTATGGGGTTTCTATGGTGTTCTGGTTGGTTGTTAGGACATTGCTTTGAGGTTGCCAGGGTGTTTTAGGTTGTCGTTAATACTTTTCTGTGATTTCAACAGTGTTCTGAGTGATAGTTAGCACATTGCTATGAGGTTATTAGGTTCTTCTGGGTGATTAATATGTTGCTATGGGGTTGCTAGGGTGTTCTGGTTGGTTGTTAGGACATTGCTATGAGGTTGCTAGAGTGTTTTAGGTTGTTGTTAATATGTTTCTTTGTGGTTTCTAGTGTTCTGAGTGAATAGTTAACAAGTTGCTATGAGGTTACTAAGTTCTTCTGGGTGATTAATACGTTGCTATGGGGTTGCTCTGGTGTTCTAGTTGGTTGTTAGGACATTGCTATGAGGTAAATAGGGTGTTTTAGGTTGTTTAAATTTCTGTGTGATTTCAACAGCGTTCTGAGTGATAGTTAACAAGTTGCTATGAGGTTACTAGGTTCTTTTGGTTGATTAATACGTTGCTATGGGGTTGCTAGGGTGTTTTAGTTTTTTGTTAATAAGTTTCTGTGTGATTTCAACAGCATTCTGTGTAATAGTTAACACGTTGCTATGAGGTTACTAGGTTCTTCTGGGTGATTAGTACATTGCTATGGGTTTGCTAGGGTGTTCTGGGTGGTTGTTAGGACATTGCTATGAGGTTGCTAGGGTGTTTTAGGTTGTTGTTTATAAGTTTCTGTGTGATTTCAGCAGTGTTCTGAGTGATAGTTAGCATGTTGCTATGAGGTTACTAGGTTCTTCTGGGTGATTAATACATTGCTATGGGGTTGCTAGGGTGTTCTGGGTGGTTATTAGTACATTGCTATGAGGTTTCTAGGGTATTTTAGGTTGTTAATATGTTTCTGTGTGATTTCAACAGTGTTCTGAGTGATAGCTTGTTGCTATGAGGTTACTAGGTTCTTCTGGGTGATTAATATGTTGCTATGGGGTTGCTAGGGTGTTCTGGATTACTTACTGGCCCAGTTTTGCTCATTTTAGCATCTACCAGGTGAGTCTGACGGCTAAAAAAGTATTATTCATGTCTGTTGCATAAATAGTGTGTCAAAGGGGAATTTGTTTGAATCCCTGGCATCAAGCATGAGCAATAGTGCTTGACTTTGTAAATAGCTCTAATGCTAATGCAAGTGTGAGCGTAGTGATTGTTTCAAATACTAATCCTGTGAGCGGCTCCATGAGATTTGGTGCTGATTGTTTTATAATGAAATCTAATTAAGGTTAATAAAGTGGATGAGAGGTGAGACGCCATACTGTATGTGAGATATGCAACTAGACTGGCTTGATGACTTCACAGAAAAGCCTGCAGGCTTTTTCCTTCTGAAGGATGTGTGCTGCATCTTGAACGTCTCCGCTCGCAGTTAAGATAAAAGTCAGCGGATATCACCCGATCGGTTTTGGCTCATCTCATAGTGCTGCTGATAAAGCTCTCTTGGCTCTCTAAAGTCTTTTTAATTCCCACATTTATGTTTTATACCGAAATTCATTTTTAACTCCATCTCCTGATGCGTTGCTTTGTAGGGAGACGTACTGTAAGGCATCCCAGAAATATTTCCACGAATACGACTGAAAGCATGAAACAAGAACGACTTGTGCTTCTTTAACGAGGGGTTCATACGGAGCAGATTTAAGTCCTGCATGTTTTAAGATGATCTTAAGGCATAGTTCACCCAAAAATGAGTTCACTCCACTAAGCCAAATCAGCTTAAGTGCGATTTTTGGTTCATTTTGATTAATCGTGCAGCCCTAATGTTATTTAATATAACTCAGATTGTGTTCAGCTGAAAGAAGAAAGTCATATACATCTTGGATGGCTAGAGGGTGAGTAAATTATGGCATAATTTTCATTTTTGGGCGAATTATTCCATTCATAGGGCTGGGTAGCAAATATCGATTTTATCGATTTATGAACCAATATCGATTATTAAACCTCACAAAGTCTATGCCGTGAATGAGCAAAACATTGTAGTGCCTCCTATCCAATAAATCGCAGTAAGCTTTGTGCTTTGTTACTTTCGATATGAAACAAAGTCTCAGATGTGTAATTCTGTCCATTTTATTACAATTTCAAACAATAAATACCTTTTTGGCGCTTTTTAATGTGGCTGGAAAGTTCACTGTAGCGCCTCAGATCAAGCGGCACTTGAACCGATCATCTCTTCCGCTTTACTACTAGTTACAGCACCAAATAAACATGAATGAACATCAGAAGGTATGTTGAAGGATACAGTACAACTTACCGAAATCTGTATCATGCTTCATGTAATCGCTCAATAGTTTTCCACTATGGAAAGACGTTAAACAATATGTCACATAATGTAATATTTACCTCAGAAAAGCTAATGACCATAAACTCGTTAGTCTGGTAATTTAAAAAAAAAAAAAAAAAACTTTAAAGAGGAGCATTTTACTAAATATATGCACCATATTACACATTCATTACATGCACATTTCATATTACATTTCATATTGCACATTCATTTCATGCGCATTACATTAAATATTAATATTTCAAAAAAAAAAATTGGAGTAGAAACATAATTAAATCGAATATAAATCAAATCATTAAATTTGTGTCAATACCCAGCCCTACTATTTAACATGAACCACAGTACTTTCTTCTCTTCTGAGCAGTTGCATGCTGCATTTCTTGAAGGTGAACCATCTGAGAAGGTAACGCAGGGAAGGTGAGCATGCATCCTGCGTCACGTTCCCAAGGGAATTTGTGAAGGAAAAGAAGGTTAACGTGCAACTTTTACCGCGTCACTGACACGCTTCTGCTCTCCTGTTTTTGCAGTAGATTTACTCTGCATGAGGTTGAAAAACAAGCCAGAGCTCTTGAGAAACAAGCTTGAGAAGTTGGCACTTCTCTGAGAAACTTCTCACCAGATGTCAAAGACTTAGTCTGTGATGCATCAATCGCCACATACACTTTGATGGCTGCATTGTAAATGCATTCAGTTGCATTTTTGTAGCACTTCCCCATTTATTTCCAGACAGTGTTGGCGTAGCCGCCATCTGGCTTTGATTAATGCATTTAACAATCAATAAGCTAAGCATCTGCTAATCTGCAAAGCTCCACTCAGCCATAGTCGGTGCATTATGAACACTCTTATTACCCATAAACCCTAGATTTGAAGATCAGAACATGACGTTGTCTAATCCAGAGCGCTTTGATTTCCACATCAGGAGTTCTGGATGTCTGAGTCGTCTTTCACCGGCCGCTCTGATGCTGATTCCACAGACAGGTGTGATTACAATAGTAGGTTTCAGAGGCGCATTTGTGTCCATCATTGTGCAGCATGAGGAAGTTGTGACAGGCGGTGAATGCAGAATGCGCTGCATTGATTACGGTCCTGAAGTGTGACCTTTTTTCGGCGCATCCCTTCACAGTTTGATGCGAATCGTCGATCGATGGAACGCGTGTGATTGCACAGTAAATGTGTTTTGGCCACCAGCTGAGATATAGCTGGATATGGATGTCACATTTTATTGTCTCTTCAGTGTTTTGTGGCGTTTAAGTGTTGATTAACTAGACGAAAATAAACATGCTACTAACTTAACTAGTTTTTTGTAGAGTGACAGTAGTTTTAAGTTTGTGAGAATGTGTCAGAAGACTTGATTTCTGGGTTTTTTGTTTGTTTCTTGTTTTGTTTGAGCCGAGACAATAATGAAGCACCTCCTAAACTGTTGCATTCATTTTAGTGAATCATTTTAATGAATCATTACTGAATTGTTTGATTCATTTAAGTGAATTATTTGAACAATTCATGTAAATGAACTAGTTCAAATAAACGCTTCACTGATTCATTTCAGTCCCTGTGTCTTTTGTTGTGAAATATTATGTTAAATTCTGCTATTTGTCATTATGCTTTCGTTATATGCAATTGTGATTGGTTCTGAGTTTATTATTTGTTAAGTGTAAAATTTAAATTAAGTTTGTTTTCCTGCCAGATACACTCTAAAAAATGCTGGGTTAAAACAACCCAATCGCTGGATTAAAACAACCCATTCACTGGATTAAAACAATCCAATCGTTGGGGTTAAAACAACACATTTGATGGGTTAAAACAACCCATTCGCTGGGTTAAAACAATCCAGTCGCTGGGTTAAAACAGCCCAACCTCTAGGTTAAAATAACCCATTCACTGGGATAAAACAATCCAATCGTTGGGTTAAAACAGCCCAATCATTGGGTTAAAACAGCCCAATCATTGGGTTAAAACAACCCATCCACTGGGATAAAAAAATCCAATCGTTGGGTTAAAACAATCCAATCGTTGAGGTTAAAACAGCCCAATCATTGGGTTAAAACAACCCATCCACTGGGATAAAACAATCCAATCGTTGGGTTAAAACAACACATTTGATGGGTTAAAACAACCCATTCACTGGGTTAAAACAGCCCAACCTCTAGGTTAAAATAACCCATTCACTGGGATAAAACAATCCAATCGTTGGGTTAAAACAGCCCAGTCGTTGGGTTAAAACAGCCCAATCATTGGGTTAAAACAACCCATCCACTGGGATAAAACAATCCAATTGTTGGGTTAAAACATCACATTTGATGGTTTAAAACAAACCATTCACTGGGTTAAAACAATCCAGTCATTGGGTTAAAACAACACATTTGATGGGTTAAAACAACCCATTCGCTGGGTTAAAACAGCCCAACCTCTAGGATAAATAACCCATTCACTGGGATAAAACAATCCAATCGTTGGGATAAAACAGCCCATTCGCTGGGTTAAAACAACCCATCCACAGGGATAAAACAACCCATTCACTGGGTTAAAACAACCCATCCACTGGGATAAAACAACCCATTCACTGGGATAAAACAACCCATCCACTGGGATAAAACAATCCAATCATTGGGTTAAAACAGCCCATTTGCTGGGTTAAAACAACCCATCTACAGGGATAAAACAACCCATTCACTGGGATAAAACAACCCATCCACTGGGATAAAACAATCCAATCATTGGGTTAAAACAGCCCATTCGCTGGGTTAAAACAACCCATTCGCTGGGTTAAAACAACCCATCTACAGGGATAAAACAACCCATCCACAGGGATAAAACAACCCATCCACTGGGATAAAACAATCCAATCATTGGGTTAAAACAGCCCATTCGCTGGGTTAAAACAACCCATTCGCTGGGTTAAAACAACCCATCTACAGGGATAAAACAACCCATTCACTGGGATAAAACAACCCATCCACTGGGATAAAACAATCCAATCGTTGGGTTAAAACAGCCTATTCGCTGGGTTAAAACAACCCATTCGCTGGGTTAAAACAACCCATCCACTGGGATAAAACAATCCAATCGTTGGGTTAAAACAATCCAATCGATGGGTTAAAACAGCCCAATCGTTGGGTTAAAACAACACATTTGATGGGTTAAAACAACCCATTCACTGGGTTAAAACAGCCCAACCTCTAGGTTAAAATAACCCATTCACTGGGATAAAACAATCCAATCGTTGGGTTAAAACAGCCCAGTCGTTGGGTTAAAACAGCCCAATCATTGGGTTAAAACAACCCATCCACTGGGATAAAACAATCCAATCGTTGGGTTAAAACATCACATTTGATGGTTTAAAACAAACCATTCACTGGGTTAAAACAATCCAGTCATTGGGTTAAAACAACACATTTGATGGGTTAAAACAACCCATTCGCTGGGTTAAAACAGCCCAACCTCTAGGATAAAATAACCCATTCACTGGGATAAAACAATCCAATCGTTGGGATAAAACAGCCCATTCGCTGGGTTAAAACAACCCATCCACAGGGATAAAACAACCCATTCACTGGGTTAAAACAACCCATCCACTGGGATAAAACAATCCAATCATTGGGTTAAAACAGCCCATTCGCTGGGTTAAAACAACCCATCTACAGGGATAAAACAACCCATTCACTGGGATAAAACAACCCATCCACTGGGATAAAACAATCCAATCATTGGGTTAAAACAGCCCATTCGCTGGGTTAAAACAACCCATTCGCTGGGTTAAAACAACCCATCTACAGGGATAAAACAACCCATCCACAGGGATAAAACAACCCATCCACTGGGATAAAACAATCCAATCATTGGGTTAAAACAGCCCATTCGCTGGGTTAAAACAACCCATTCGCTGGGTTAAAACAACCCATCTACAGGGATAAAACAACCCATTCACTGGGATAAAACAACCCATCCACTGGGATAAAACAATCCAATCGTTGGGTTAAAACAGCCTATTCGCTGGGTTAAAACAACCCATTCGCTGGGTTAAAACAACCCATCCACTGGGATAAAACAATCCAATCGTTGGGTTAAAACAATCCAATCGATGGGTTAAAACAGCCCAATCGTTGGGTTAAAACAACACATTTGATTGGTTAAAACAACCCATTCGCTGGGTTAAAACAGCCCAACCTCTGGGTTAAAATAACCCATCCACTGGGATAAAACAATCCAGTCGTTGGGTTAAAACAACACATTTGATTGGTTAAAACAACCCATTTGATGGGTTAAAACAACCCAATTCGCTGGGTTAAAACAACCCATCTACAGGGATAAAACAACCCATTCACTGGGATAAAACAATCCAATCGTTGGGTTAAAACAGCCTATTCGCTGGGTTAAAACAACCCATCTACAGGGATAAAACAACCCATCCACTGGGATAAAACAATCCAATCGTTGGGTTAAAACAGCCTATTCGCTGGGTTAAAACAACCCATCTACAGGGATAAAACAACCCATCCACTGGGATAAAACAATCCAATCGTTGGGTTAAAACAATCCAATCGATGGGTTAAAACAGCCCAGTCGTTGGGTTAAAACAACACATTTGATTGGTTAAAACAACCCATTCGCTGGGTTAAAACAGCCCAACCTCTGGGTTAAAATAACCCATCCACTGGGATAAAACAATCCAGTCGTTGGGTTAAAACAACACATTTGATTGGTTAAAACAACCCATTTGATGGGTTAAAACAACACATTTGCTGAGCTGTTAATTAATTGTTTGAATATAAAGTCTGATGTTGTATTATTAATAATATATCAAAATAGCTTTACTGTAGCTACTGTTTATAACTTTTTTTTTTTGTTGTTGAAAGATTACCTTCACTTTAAATTATGAGTATCTAGTAAAAAAAAAAAAAAAAAAAAAAAAAAAAAAAAGATCAATCTTTTTTTCAGCTCTAGGTCCAGTTTTAGTCTATTTTTGTCACTAGACTTTTGTCCATTAGGACAATAAAACAGCTGTTGTCATCTCTGTTGTAGCTTTTGTGGTCATTACCATCATACACGGCTGGTCATTACTGCCATAAAGCACATCACTGGACAAGTTAGTCATTAAATACCCGCACAAATGTGCCATAATGAAGTTTTTCAGCCTCATAATTATTTGGTTTTCTTTGTACCTTGAGTAAGTCTGGTGATTAGTGGCACAGCGGAGTCTAGCTCAGTAATTAGTCCTAAACAGCCTCGTTTGCTTCATCTCTTCATCACACTTTTCTCTCTGTGTTTTTAGCCAAAATCACAGCAGGTGAGGTACTGGAGGGGCGAGCGTTGCCAGGCGAGTGTTGCTAGGCAGCCAGTGACTCCATCAGGGGGCAACGTGTACCTGCCTATAGGAATGATGTCTGTTAAGGGCACTTAACTGCTGTACAGATAGAAGGCTAAATTTCACAAGAGCACGCTTTGGGTCATATTTCACCTAATAAGCAATTATTTTTGGATTGAAAAATAAGCATATTTTTAGGAACATTAAGTGCTTTTTCTTTTTGCATTATGAAATGATTTTAATTTTTCATGACAATTAGTACTTTTTTCTTATCACTGTAATGTGTCAGGATGTTTGACTCTTGAATTTTTTTGTCTTTTTCAGGATTCTTAATGACTTAAATTGTATTCTCATTACTGCAATACATATTTTACTTTAATAGACTAAACAGTTAGTACAACATTTTTGAAAAATAAAAATTGAATCAGCATAAGTATTTTTATTTATAAATATTTTATACAAAAAAGTAAATAATATACTTTTGATTTTTTTAATCACATCATTGTAATAAGACAGAATTTGTAGGGAAAATGTGCTAAAAGGTCATGTAAATATTACAAGGCTATATATATATATATATATATATATATATATATATATATATATATATATATATAGTCTTCAAAAATTTCTGTGAAAAATTATATATATAAAATAAGTATTATTCATATATATATATATATATATATATATATATATATATATATAAGTATATTATAAGTATATAATACTTATTTTATATATATAATTTTTCACAGAAATATTTGAAGACTTCAGATGCAAAAACCTCCAAGTCCCGTCTGACATTTTTCTTTTAAATGAGTATTTTTCTGTTTTTAATTTTACTCTTATCAGTGACATTTTTGAAAATAAGACATTTCAATAACGGACTAATAACCTTTTCATTGCCATTAAAGTGAAATTAGGGAACCTAAACATAGGAGCCTGATAAAAATGTTCATTTAAAAGAAAAATGTCAGAACGGACTTGGAGGTTTTTGCATCTGAAATCTTCATATGCATGCACATATTTATATAATGTTATATATATATTTTTTATTTCGAATTTGGAATGAAATACTATAACTCATAAACACAAAGTTTACACATCAGTACAACAAATGCAATACAAAATGTTCTCAGTGCTCGACAGGCATCTGGTCTTCACTGTGAGGAAATCATTTTAATTCAGCACACGCTCAAACCTCGTAATGCGCTGCAAAGCGTGCCGCTGTTCGAGTTTTCAATTGAAGTGCTCAAAACGTCTGAATCACGGCGGGCGGTCTTTGTGGGATTGAATCATTTTTGTTTTGTCACTCATTTCTCTAGAACCTTGAAAAAAAAGCAGCAGCTCTTCATTCTGAATGCTGAAAAACTTGGAGAGTTGAAGGAATCTCAATGTGTCACACAACTGAGAGGTGTGTTTGACAGTTTCCCCAGTGTTATGTCCATAGTTATGATTATATATAATTGACTGTGGATGGAGCGTCACATTTAAGATGTCAGGTGTCAGTGCAGAGAGACGCCACACATGATCTGAACAGTTGGGTCCCTATACACCGGCTCATATCACTCATTCTCCAGCAGAAACAACACTGGATTGACACTCGCTGGAGATCTGGATCATCTGATGGGCGAAGAAATATTCAGAATATTTTGTAAATAACTCACAATTCTGACTTTATAACACAATTCAGACTTTATATCACACAATTCAGGCTTTATAACACAATTCAGACTTTATATCACACAATTCAGGCTTTATAACACAATTCTGACTTTATGTCTCTCAATTCTGACTTTATAACTCGCAATTCTGACTTTATGTCTCGCAATTCTGACTTTATATCACACAATTCTGACTTTATATCACACAATTCTGACTTTATATCACACAATTCTGACTTTATATCACACAATTCTGACTTTATATCTCTCAATTCTGACTTTATATCTCACAATTCTGACTTTATGTCTCGCAATTCTGACTTTATATCACACAATTCTGACTTTATATCACACAATTCTGACTTTATATCACACAATTCTGACTTTATATCTCTCAATTCTGACTTTATATCTCACAATTCTGACTTTATGTCTCGCAATTCTGACTTTATATCTCGCAATTCTGACTTTATATCACTCAATTCTGACTTTATATCACACAATTCAGACTTTATATCACTCAATTCTGACTTTTTCTCGCAATTCTGACTTTATATCACACAATTCTGACTTTATATCTCGCAATTCTGACTTTATATCTTGCAATTCTGACTTTAAAACTCGCAATTCTGACTTTATATCTCGCAATTCTGACTTTATATCTCGCAATTCTGACTTTATATCACTCAATTCTGACTTTATATCTCGCAATTCTGACTTTATATCTCGCAATTCTGACTTTATAACATTTATATCACACATATTCAGCTTTATATTCTGACTTTATATCACTCAATTCTGACTTTATATCACACAATTCAGATTTTATATCACTCAATTCTGACTTTTTCTCGCAATTCTGACTTTATAACTCGCAATTCTGACTTTATAACTCGCAATTCTGACTTTATATCTCGCAATTCTGACTTTATATCTCGCAATTCTGACTTTATATCTCGCAATTCTGACTTTATATCTCGCAATTCAGACTTTATATCACGCTTTATAACACAATTCTGACTTTATATCTCTCAATTCTGACTTTATAACTCGCAATTCTGACTTTATATCTCGCAATTCTGACTTTATATCTCGCAATTCTGACTTTATATCACTCAATTCTGACTTTATAACTCACAATTCTGACTTTATATCTCGCAATTCTGACTTTATATCTCGCAATTCTGACTTTATATCTCGCAATTCTGACTTTATAACACGCAATTCTGACTTTATAACACGCAATTCTGACTTTATAACACAATTCTGACTTTATATCTCTCAATTCTGACTTTATAACTCACAATTCTGACTTTATATCTCGCAAATCTGACTTTATATCTCACAATTCTGTCTTTATATCTCGCAATTCTGACTTTATATCTCACAATTCTGACTTTATATCACACAATTCAGGCTTTATAACACAATTCTGACTTTATATCTCTCAATTCTGACTTTATAACTCGCAATTCTGACTTTATATCTCGCAATTCTGACTTTATATCTCGCAATTCTGACTTTATATCACTCAATTCTGACTTTATAACTCACAATTCTGACTTTATATCTCGCAATTCTGACTTTATATCTCGCAATTCTGACTTTATATCTCGCAATTCTGACTTTATAACACGCAATTCTGACTTTATATCTCGCAATTCTGACTTTATAACTCACAATTCTGACTTTATAACTCGCAATTCTGACTTTATAACACGCAATTCTGACTTTATATTTCGCAATTCTGACTTTATTACTCGCAATTCTGACTTTATTACTCGCAATTCTGGCTTTATATCTCGCAATTCTGACTTTATAACTCACAATTCTGACTTTATAACTCGCAATTCTGACTTTATAACACGCAATTCTGACTTTATATCTCGCAATTCTGACTTTATAACACGCAATTCTGACTTTATATCTCGCAATTCTGACTTTATTACTCGCAATTCTGACTTTATATCTCGCAATTCTGACTTTATAACTCACAATTCTGACTTTATTACTCGCAATTCTGACTTTATATCTCACAATTCTGACTTTATAACTCACAATTCTGACTTTATAACACGCAATTCTGACTTTATATCTCGCAATTCTGACTTTATTACTCGCAATTCTGACTTTATATCTCGCAATTCTGACTTTATAACTCGCAATTCTGACTTTATAACTCGCAATTCTGACTTTATATCTTGCAATTCTGACTTTATATCACACAATTCTGACTTTATATCTCTCAATTCTGACTTTATATCACACAATTCTGACTTTATATCACACAATTCTGACTTTATTACTCGCAATTCTGACTTTATATCTCGCAATTCTGACTTTATATCACACAATTCTGACTTTATATCTCGCAATTCTGACTTTATATCACACAATTCTGACTTTATATCTCACAATTCTGACTTTATATCACACAATTCTGACTATAACTCATAATTGAGAGTTTATATCTTGCAATTCTGAGAAAAAAAAGTCAGAATTGTGAGATAATAGGTCGCAATTACCTTTTTTTATTTTTTATTTCATGGCGGAAACAAGCTTCCATATGTACCTAATAATATACTAAACGAAAACAATATTGTTTTTGGTAATTGAATACATTTTAAAAGCCACTCTGACTGATTCAGTGATCGAGTGAGTCGTTTAGCTGATAACTCATGATTTTGAAACTGATTCATGGTTCATAAGAGTCATTTGTTTGTGAATCCGACTGTACTGGTCATGCTGGATACTTGTTGCTGTGTGCAACTGGTAAGGACAATGCTAAAAGAAATATGTTCAGTGTCTGTTTAGCATCCTTGTCACATTTAATTCAGAATTCAAACTCACAACTTGTGTAAAATTAACGATTATTTTGCCTTTCCGCTGTAGATTCATTTATCAGAGTGTGACATTCTGTCCACATTAGCTCAAGAATACTGATGTTTAAGAATCATAAAAGGAACTGAATGTCATTAAAATCATTTTGTTCCAGTCTTTTGTTTTGTTTTTTTAAATGCATGGTTTGTTCAGACCAGATTGTGGCAGCTCAGAGCTTTTTTTCCCCCTCTTTGCCTGTAATGGGAAATTAAATACATAAAGTTAATAAAGTGAAATGAGAGGTGGAGAGATTGGTGTTGTGTTAGCGGGAATGAAAGCGATGCCGGATGAAATCACTGCGCCGTCGGCATCTGCGCTGGGAATTCAGCGCACTAATCGACCAATTAGAGCTTTCGGATTCGGCGGAGAGACGTAACGCAAAGCCTGGCCTGTCATTTAATCAACTTAATTCTAATTTAAAACAGAGTGCAAGTGTGCTGTTTGCTTATGTTGAATAATCACATATTTGTTTCACTCGTGCTAAAAGAAAAACACATTTGCTTTAAAATTGCATTACAGAAATGGGATTGAATGCAGCCGTTTGAAACAAACCCCCCAATCCATTTGCCTCCAGGCAGATATTGATGTCGGAACCTAAAAGCATTCAACGTGCATACGTACAGCGGCCGAGCGCATCCAATCCTGGTGCAGTGAGCCGTATACAAAGAGGCAATTAATATCGAGCCGAGCATGGTGGCCTGCAACGTCCTGTAATAACACGGTTAGACCAAAGGTTAATGTGTTGAATTCAATATGCGTCCCCATTCGTTTCAATGAAGCTGTCCGAAAAAAACAGAGTTAGTCTGTAATCAAAGGCCTCCCTGTGCAAAGTGAAATTAATTATAGGGGCCTTCATAAATTCAATGGCATGTCTTAATCTTCCTCTGGTCCCCCTCCCAACCGTTATCAGCTTGGCTGGAAGTGGGCCGGACGCTCGGGAAGATCTAATAAACGGCCGTGTGAGATGATAATTGTGAATGAGCTGTATGTCAGCGGATGTTCCTGTGCTGCTCGGACCGGAGAAACCTGTAGTCAAACGCCTGTGAAAATGATGGTGTTTATCAGCCCATCTCCCTCACAGTGAATATAGAGAGGACATTATGTGTTCAGCGAAGTGAACTGCTGTGATATTTAATGCAGTCGAGCGGTCTGGTGTGCATCGCACGATCAAAATAACAGCAGCCTCTTTGAAAACATGAATGCTTGCATGTCTGAGATAGAGCATGACGTCCGTATCAGCACCTACAGCATAGATGAGCTCTAAACATCCTAAGTGTGTTTGTTTAGCATATATTTACTGTTAATCTTTACAGTAAAAAGACATGGTGCAAGTTAATGTAAGTCTTTGGGGTTTTTTCAGCTGTTTTTGTCATCTAGCAGGTGAAAATGGTGCATCTGATCACTTCCTCTCGGTAATATTTCACAATAAGGTCCCTTTAGATTTATAGTCCCCCTGTGGTGATAATCAAGTTTTTAATGTTGTTCATATGTCTATGTGATGTTTTTTAATATGCTTTAAGACAAACCATGTGTACATTCATAAGTCAACACCACTGCTGATTATTTTCTCTTTAAAACTGCAGCGATCTGAAGACGCAGTTTGAAATCGCTGGTGTTTCTGATGTCACAAACTACCTTGTAACCAATCACGTCAACGTGTGGGTGGGCTTTAGCATATCATGAACTATTACCGCTCTGAATCAGGGGAGTCTCAAGAGAAGCCAGGTTATTCCAGTATATTTTCCTGTTGATATGATAAACCGGGTTTACCTCAGTAAGTTGACCGAGTGGATCTCTGAGCTCGTACAAGTAAGTGGAGGCGGGGCTAATTTGCATATTCATAGATATGCATATACTAAATGAAGCAAGGGTATAGAGTTACATTCAAGCTATTTTAAGGCATGAAGATTTTTTTTTCACAGGAAAAAAACATTTAAATATGTCATTTTGATGATCAAAGATGAGTTTTAATGGATAAAATTATTGACTACAGGGGAACTTTAAGATTAATAAAATTCATGTTAACTAATGGAACCTGAACCTCTCCTTCAAGATGCATATTTTGAGGAAACATTTGTCTGAATGGGTTTCACATTAAAAGCCGTGACAACTAGCGACTCCAAATGTCGGCCGCATTTGTTGGCTGTGTTTCCGGCCAAAAAGTTGCACTTAAACACACCAAAATGACTACAGGTGACTGCCAACTACTTAGTGTGTTCTGCACCTGTGTGTAAGGAAATAACTGTCTATATCAGCAGGTATCAATTGTCTATAATCTTGATTCAAAAACTAGGACTGCAGATATACAAACTGTAAATAAAGCAGCGCTTGCTTACCATTTTGAATATCAATCATGCTGATCACTTTTTTCATTCCATTTTTATGAAAATATTTGCTAAACTGAGCAGCCAATCAGAGCAATCTTTCTCACCAACGGCCCCAGCACCGATGTGTAAAACACACGGCAAAAAAATAACCCAACATTGGCTGAATGCTGACTGTTGGCTTGGTGTGTTTGGGGTTTTGTTCAAATCACTTTAAGCAGTCTTGGAGGAAGTCATCAGCAATGGTGATGGGCAACACCATCATGAATATGATCCAAAGTTTTCAAGTTTCATTGAAATGGAGAGTAATACTAACATGCTTTCTTTCTGGTCCTCTTTCTGCAGGCATATTTCCGACAGGGTGTTGCCCTTCAGTACCTGGGGCGCCATGCGGACGCCCTGGCCGCCTTCGCTTCGGGACTGGCCCAGGACCCCAAGAGCCTGCAGCTGCTGGTGGGAATGGTGGAGGCCGCCATGAAGTCCCCGCTGAGAGGTACACAGCCTGTGTTTGTACTGGATTCCTAAAAACGTCCTCATAAATACAGTAAAACCTCTTACAACTGATATGTGGGGAAAAAGGGTCATGAATAGACAATGCCAGTCTGGGGGTCCTGTCAGTGCGTTCATAAAAACCCCCAAATGACCCTCAACCCCTTAATCTGTTCTTTCAGAGCAGTTTCACTGTCAACAAACAACAGTGAGTTGAAACTGCCAGTAAACCATTAAAATATACACTTCCGAACAATAGGACAAATACAATAGAAAAAGATACAATTTAGCCTACTTTACAGAAATTGAATAAAGTAAGTAAAAATAAAACCCTGTTTAGTCTTCACCGTATGAATTATTTATACATTCATTCTTAATAAAGTTAGTAAAGTGAAGAATATTTAATTCTTCAGAGAAGAATATTTAATTAACATTAAATGACACAGACAGCAGAAGGTTTATTAGGCTGCTGTCACTTTAAGACTGTTTTTCCAATTGTTTATGTTCACTTAAGACATTTTGGCATTTTTTGTGTGTATTTATCCATTTAAGCACACACCTGAAGCCTGAAGTAGCTTATACTTGTCCGTGTTTTGCTCAGTCTCGGAGTGCATGAACAGAGCGCTGCCTGTGGAACAGCGTCTCTATCATTCCATGATTTGGATGTGATGTGACATGTCCTACACGGAATTTGTGCTCATTTCACTCATTTAAGTGCACACACACAGCACTGAGTATTGAACACACACCCGGAGCAGTGGGCAGTTATTTTTGCTGTGGCACCCGGGGAGTGATTGGGGGGTTAGGTGCCTCAGTTGTGGATAATGAGAGTGGAAGAGCCTACATTTCCTGCCGGTACTGAGACTCGAACCCTCAACTTTCTGGTTACAAGTCCGACACTTTAACCATTAGGCCACAACTGCCCCAAGAAGGAGCCTCCCAGGGAACACCAGGGAATCAAACCCGGGTCTTCCGCATGACTAGTTAGGCCTGACAGCGTAAGAAGGACAACAGCGCAAGGAACGAAATGTGGCATCATAATCGTTGGCAGCCAAAATCAAAACCGAAACCGCATCCCTAGTCATTAAATCATCTTTGCACACAACTTGCATACTTTGCGTGAGATGAGTAGAAGTGATGCTTGTGCGTAAAATCATTTCAGATGAATGGGGAATGTAAACTGAAGATACAACATGCTGATTTGGGCTCTTCTGCTGTAGATTCATAAATTGACTATAACGAGAGTGCAAAAAAATTGTTGTCATAGTATAACAGGTTTAAGAACTCTTTCTTATAACAAAAAGAACTCTGAACATTTAAATACAATAACACAATACTCAAAAAAAATTCTAAAGTTAAATGTTTCAAACAGATTAATGTGCAAAAGAATTATAAAGAACAACAGGTAACACTTTACAATAAGGTCTCATTATTTAACGTTAGTTAATGCATTGACCAAAATTAAGAAAGAGCAATAGCTACATTTGTTACAGAAGGTATTTTTGTTAATGTTAGTTAAAAAATATGCAACCGATTAAATAATAGTAACAACTTTTAATTTTAGTAATGTTATTAAACTAAGAAATTAACATTAATAATTGCTTTATAAGTATTTTTCATTGTCAGTTTGGTAATAATGAATTAACATTTTAACTAATGAAGCCTTATGTCACTAAGAGTTACTGAACAAATAATCACATTTTCAATATAGGGCATGTTGTAGTCCAGATTAAAATATAAAAATGTTTAAGTTTGAAAGTAAATAGCCTATTAAGTCTTTAAGTATTAAGTATTTGGTGCTGTGATAAGGCAACATTGTGAATACAAAAAACTGAATTGCTGTTTGAAGCACTTTAATTACTGTTCAGTAGCTGCTTTGTTTATGGAGTTTCCGGGGTAACCGCTGCATTTCTGCTGTTCCATCAGTGCCCTCTGCTTTCAGAGAGTGAACGCACTTTCATTCTAGTTCCACCATGTGCTTCTCATGCACGTTGGGCTTGTTTACATCTGAGTGTGCGTATTCTTTTGACACACAAGTTGATGGGTAAAAATTCTTAAAATGTATTATAAAAATGTTAATTTCAATTACCAATGTTAATTTTTAATGTTAATTAACATTAATTTCACAATAACAATATCGTGCATATTCATTATCGTGATATATCGTATTACAGAATATCAGCACATGTCTGAGATATATATATATATATATATATATATATATATATATATATATATATATATATATATATATATATATATATAAAAAATTGGGCTTCAGTGTATGAGAGGTCCTCACAAGTATAGGTATATGTTTTTAAAGCACTAAATGAAAAAGTGAAGTCTCAGTTCTCTATCAGTGGAATTACAGTTTTTTTTCCCAATGTCAACACTTTCATTTGAAACATGAGTAGCAAAACAGCGGCATAAATCCAGCTCTTACAGTGAAAGAAGCCACATAACCTGAGAAACTGTCCAGTTTCACTCTGTTTCTCCAGCTGTCTGTGGCCGGATGATCTGTGTGTGTTTATGTGCACGTACGTGTCTGTATACCACATTCTCTGACCGGCCCCTAGCCGTAGGTGTTTGAGAAATGCTTTCAGGATGCTCGGGTGTAAATCGTAGTTTTGGAATAAACAGGGTCACGCAAACAGCCTTTGCTCTGGGAGGACGTCCAAACGGGGCCGTTTTATCTGCTAATTATGTCCCTTATTTCCCCCTGTTGTCCCTCAGTGCCAGACGCAGCACGCTGAGCCACGGAGAGAGTAGATTATGTTGAACAGTCTCTCCAAATCGGCTCCGGGCAGAGAGGTGATCGCTCGCGGCCCCTGGGCTCGCTGATAACAAGAGACTCGCTTTCTCCCGCTCTCTCGCTTCCTCTCATCCTTTTATCGCTTTTGTAGCGCCCTTGTGTGAGGATTTGCATGTGGGATTACCTAACTTTAATTTAATTGTTCTCTTCTCGGCTTCACACCATCAGAGGTGCCATTCAAAGCCCTTCCGCTAAGACGAGAGGTGAGACGCCGCAGAAAACTGAGCCGATTGTGTTGGGCTGCTCGCGGAGGATAACAGACGCGCCTCTTAGGTTTGTGTTGGGAAGTTGCAGACTTGTGAAATCACACTCGGGATAATCTCAGCACTTGCCGGTCGACTTGTGGCTGTTGAGCTGGTTAGTTTCAGTTTGGGACGTACATTAGGGTTGTACAGATCTTAAAATTGAAGAATTGACTTACTTTCAATTCATGAGTGTGAATTTGAAATAAATTGGCCACATCAAATTCTCTGTCTGTCCATCAAACTATCCGTCTGTCATTCCATCCATCCAATTTGTCTGTCTGTCTATCTATCGTTCTGTCATTCTATTCATTCTTCTGTCTGTCCGTCCATCCATCCATCCATCCATCCTGTCTATCCATCCAACCATCTGTCTGTCTGTCCGTCTATCCATCCATCCATCCATGCATCCATCCATCCATCCATCTTGTCTATCCATCCAATTGTCTATCCATCCTTCCATCCATCCATGCGTCCATCCATCCATCCATTGTTCCATCCATCCATCCTGTCTCTCCATCCATCCATTGTTCCATCCATCCATCCTGTCTATCCATCCAACTGTCTGTCTGTCCATCCATCCATCCATCCATCCATCCATCCATCCATCCATCCATCCAATTTGTCTGTCTGTCTGTCTATCCATCTATCCGTCCATCCATTCATGCATCCATCCACCCATCCATCCATCCATCCATCCTGTCTATCCATCCAACCATCTGTCTGTCTGTCTGTCTATCCATCCATCTGTCCATCCATCCATGCATCCATCCGTCCATCCATGCATCCATCCATCCATCATCCATCCATCCATCCATCCATTCATCTATTCTGTCCATACATCCATCCATCCATCTTGTCTATCCATCCAACTGTCTGTCTGTCTATCCGTCCATCCATCCATCCATCCATCCATCCAATTTGTCTGTCTGTCTGTCTATCCATTCATCTGTCCATCCATCCATGCATCCATCCATCCATCCATCCATCCATCCATCCATCTATTCTGTCCGTACATCCGTCCATCCATCTTGTCTATCCATCCAACTGTCTGTCTGTCCGTTTATCCGTCCATCCATCCATCCATTGTTCCATCCATCCATCCATCCTGTCTATCCATCCAACTGTCTGTCTGTCTATCCATCCATCCATCCATCCATCCAATTTGTCTGTCTGTCTGTCCATCCATCCATCCAATTTGTCTGTCTGTCCATCCATCCATCTGTCCATCCATCCATGCATCCATCCATCCATCATCCATCCATGCATCCATCCATCCATCCATCATCCATCCATGCATCCATCCATCCATCCATCCATCCATCCATCCATCCATCCATCCATCCATCCATCCATCTATTCTGTCCGTACATCCATCCATCCTGTCTATCCATCCAACTGTCTGTCTGTCCGTCTATCCGTCCATCCATCCATCCATGCATCCATCCATCCATCCATCCATCCATCCATCCATCCATCCATCTATTCTGTCCGTACATCCATCCATCCATCCATCCATCCATCCATCCATCCATCCATCCATCCATCCATCCATCCATCCATCCATCCACCCATCCATCCAAAACCACTGCATCACTGGAAACCTCTTTAGTAAAGTTTGCAGTATTGATGTGGTTCACTGCTGTACTGTATCCACAGATGGTTTCTACTCTCTTGATGTGTTTTTAGCCCGTCCCAGTAGTATAAAGCATGATGAATTAGCTCAGCGTCTACCTGAAACCTCTATTTTTGAGCTACAGGGAATACTAGAATTCCTTCGGATGCACATTACAGATATGGAAATCCACAAGGCTTAGTTTAGGAATGGTAATGTAAATAGACTAAAAGAAAGTAAACACAATGAAATGCAAGTGGGTGTTGTTGTCAGTCTCTGTTATTATTTCTTTATTTAGCTGCTTCCCACGAGATGCCAGACAGACACGTCAAAGCTTCTGTTTCACATGGCAAAGCCTCTCGACAGAAGAGAGGGAAGCGGCGGAGAGAAAGAGAAAAGCATCGAGAGGAAGGAAAGATAGGCACCCAGAGGCTCATCATTAAACCCTCCTCGCCGCTGCATAAGCACTTCTGCGCTCTTGTTTATCATGCCCATGTCTGCTGTTAACTAGATTCACACACAGTCTCACTTCCGTCCCCAAGCCAGAGAGATTCTCACCATTCCGATTTATGCAACTTGTAAAAGCGTCAGGCTGAATGCAATTACGCGATATGAATGCGTACAACAAACCCACCAGAGTGTTTGTAGCCCCTGGCTGAGGACGTTCATGCCTGTCGGCTACACGAGAAGAGGGAATTAAACCTGTCGCAAGTCACTCTTCTGGATGGAGATTCATTCTTGCTGAATTAGCCTAGATTTTGTCTATCGTAAGAAATATAATATAGCTGATTACAGTTTAATGATACATGTATATGCTACCGTTCAAAATTTTGATGAATAGAAAAAACAGCATTTATTTGAAAACTTTTATGAATGTCTTTACTCTCATTTTTGAGTAATTTAATGCATGCTTGCTGAATAAAAAGTATTAATTTCATTTAAAAAAAAATATCTCACCTAAACATTACTGACCATATCTGAAAAAAACTGGACTGTTATTGCTAAAGTGGACATAATAAGACAGTTTTTGTTGGTAAATAAGACAATATTAGATCATTTCTGACCTAATTTGACGTAGCTAGGCTGTTTTTTTGGCTAAATAAGACAAAATTAGACAGTTTTTGAGCATATCTGAAAAAACTAGGCTGTTTTTTGTTTGTTTTTTTCTACGTCGGACAATGAATCATAAAATTTTGGTCTAATTTAGTCAGATTTAGCAAAAAAACAGCCTAGTTATGTCAAATTTGGTCAGAAATTGTCTAATTTTTGTCTAATTTTGTTTAATTTGTCTAATTTTGTCTGAATTACCAACAAAAACTGTCTAATTTAGTCAGATTTAGCAAAAAACAGCCTAGTTATGTTAAATTTGGTCAGAAATTATCTGATATTGTCCCATTTACCAACAAAAACAGTCCAGTTTTTTTTCTGAATTGGTCAGAAACTGTCTAATTTTGTCCAATTTACCAACAAAAATGGTCTAATTTGGTCAGATTTACCAGAAAACAGCCTAGTTATGTCAAATTTGGTCAGAAATTATCTGATATTGTCCCATTTACCAACAAGAACAGTCCAGTTTTTTTCTGAATTGGTCAGAAACTGTCTAATTTTGTCCAATTTACCAACAAAAAATGGTCTAATTTGGTCAGATTTACCAGAAAACAGCCTAGTTATGTCAAATTTGGTCAGAAATTATCTGAAATTGTCCCATTTACCTACAAAAAACAATCCAGTTTTGTCTGATTTGGTCAGAAACTAATTTTGTCCCATTTACCAACAACAACAAAAAAACAGCCTAGCTATTTCAAATTTGGTCAGAAGTGATCTAATAAATTGTCTAATTATGTCCGCTTTAGCAATAACAGTCCAGTTTTTTTGGATATGGTCAGTAGTGTTTAGGTTATTAGGTAAAACAGTTATTTTAAATTATAATGATATTTCACAATATTATTGTTTTTACTGTATTTTTTGATCAAATAAATGCAGCCTTGGTGAGCAGAAGAAACTTCTTTCAAAAACATTAAAACATCTGATTTTACTGACCAGAGTCATGAAGAAGATCATAAAGAAGTGACTGACAAACCAAACATATAGTCATGTGGTTATAGATGAATAATTAGTGTATCAAAACCAGAAATACAGCAGCGTATAAAACCTTTTATAAAGATGATAGTTGCGATCCTGGATGCTGATTGGTCAGTACAGGGATAAAATACAGCATATGAGATGACAGTACACACATGTGCACCCGAGATGAAAAATGCTGAATTAGCTATCAAACACACCCAGAAGGACAGTAAGAAATATACTTCATAGATACAGTACAGAGGGAAGGGCAGATAAAAATGGATCTTTGGAGGTCCCATGGGGCAGTGGGTGACGCTCGACTGTGGCCCGTTGTGATTTATGACAGTGTGTGCGTTTCACTCTTTAACGGTGTCTCCTTCCTCCTGCAGCGGTCACCTCTACACATATGGTGTGTTCCTAACCCTGCGCTCTTAATCTTACCGCATAGTAACACGTGGGGTTATTTTACGAATAAGCATTTCTAAGGTGAACATATTACGGAGTAACTTCTACAAGAAGTGTGCAGAGACGACACACAGATGAATAATCACCACAGCTTGAGCAAACAAAAGCTGTTTCACTGAACACGCCGTGTTAGCTTTACAGTCATTTGTACAGAGGAACGTTTGTACGTTTGTACAGAGGAAGAGCGCCTGTTTAACCTGCTGAATAATGCTTTTTTTTTGCGATGTATGAATTGACTGAATGCAAATATATTATACAAATTCAGTCAACAAATGAGAACAAAATGAGCTCTTGCCAGTGCTAGTACTGACATTTGAGGTGCTGCTCAGCAACAAAAGCAGCTCTTTTTCAGATTAGTGAGAAAGTGGTCCCAATTTTGTCAGATTTACTGTTAAAACTGTCTATTTTTGTCTAACTGTTTAATCACTTTTGTCATTTTGAGAAAATTAGACTGTTTTTAATCACTAAATCTAACAAAATTAGGTTGTTTTGTAGCTAAACCCAGCTTTAGTCATATTTAATTGTCTAATTTTGTTACAATATTACAATTTAGTACAATAAAACAAATAGCAGCCTAGTTATATCAAATTTGGGCAGAACCCAAATTTTGGTCTAATATTTACCAACAAAAACTGCCTAATTTAGTCAAATTTAGCAAAAAAAAAAAAAAAAACAGCCTAGCTACATCAAATTTGGTCAAAAATGGTCTAATTCTGTCCCATTTACCAACAAAAAGTCTAGTTTTGTATGATTTGGTCAGAAACTGTCTAGTTTTTTTTCCCCATTTACCAACAAAAATGCTCTAATTTAGTCAGATTTACCAAAAAACAGCCTAGTTATGTCAAATTTGGTCAGAAATGTTGTCCCATTTACCCACAAAAATGGACTAAATAGTCAGATTTACCAAAAAAACAGCCTAGTTATGTCAAATTTGGTCAGGAATTATCTAATTTTGTCCCATTTACCAACAAAAAACAGTCCAGTTGTGTATGATTTGGTCAGAAACTGTCTAATTTTTCCCCCATTTACCAACAAAAATGCTTTACTTTAGTCAGATTTACCAAAAAACAGCCTAGCTATGTCAAATTTGGTCAGAAATGGTCTAATTTTGTCCCATTTACCAACAAAAATTTACTAAATTAGTCAAATTTACCAAAAAACAGCCTAGTTATGTCAAATTTGGTCAGAAACGGTATGATTTTGTCCCATTTACCAACAAAAATTGACTAAATTAGTCAGATTTACCAAAAAAAAAACAACCTACCTATGTCAAATTTGGTCAGAAATGGTCTAATTTTGTCCCATTTACCAACAAAAATGGACTAAATTAGTCAGATTTACAAAAAAAACAGCCTAGTTATGTCAAATGTGATCAGAAACTTTCTAATTTTGTCCCATTTACCAACAAAAATTGACTAAATTAGTCAAATTTACCAAAAAACAGCCTAGTTATGTCAAATTTGGTCAGAAACGGTATGATTTTGTCCCATTTACCAACAAAAATTGACTAAATTAGTCAGATTTACCAAAGAAAGAGCCTAGCTATGTCAAATTTGGTCAGAAATGGTCTAATTTTGTCCCATTTACCAACAAAAAACAGTCCAGTTGTGTATGATTTGGTCAGAAACTGTATAATTTTGTCCCATTTACCAACAAAAACGGTCTAATTTAGTCAGGTGTATCAAAAAAACACGACCTAGTTATGTCAAATTTGGTCAGAAATGATCTAATTTTGTCCCATTTACCAACAAAAATGGACTAAATTAGTCAGATTTACCAAAGAAAGAGCCTAGCTATGTCAAATTTGGTCAGAAATGGTCTAATTTTGTCCCATTTACCAACAAAAAACAGTCCAGTTGTGTATGATTTGGTCAGAAACTGTATAATTTTGTCCCATTTACCAACAAAAACGGTCTAATTTAGTCAGGTGTATCAAAAAAACACGACCTAGTTATGTCAAATTTTGTCAGAAATGATCTAATTTTGTCCCATTTACCAACAAAAATGGACTAAATTAGTCAGATTTACCAAAAAAACAGCCTAGTTATGTCAAATGTGATCAGAAACTTTCTAATTTTGTCCCATTTACCAACAAAAATTGACTAAATTAGTCAAATTTACCAAAAAACAGCCTAGTTATGTCAAATTTGGTCAGAAACGGTATGATTTTGTCCCATTTACCAACAAAAATTGACTAAATTAGTCAGATTTACCAAAGAAAGAGCCTAGCTATGTCAAATTTGGTCAGAAATGGTCTAATTTTGTCCCATTTACCAACAAAAAACAGTCCAGTTGTGTATGATTTGGTCAGAAACTGTATAATTTTGTCCCATTTACCAACAAAAACGGTCTAATTTAGTCAGGTGTATCAAAAAAACACGACCTAGTTATGTCAAATTTGGTCAGAAATGATCTAATTTTGTCCCATTTACCAACAAAAATGGACTAAATTAGTCAGATTTACCAAAAAAACAGCCTAGTTATGTCAAATGTGATCAGAAACTTTCTAATTTTGTCCCATTTACCAACAAAAATTTACTAAATTAGTCAAATTTACCAAAAAACAGCCTAGTTATGTCAAATTTGGTCAGAAACGGTATGATTTTGTCCCATTTACCAACAAAAATTGACTAAATTAGTCAGATTTACCAAAGAAAGAGCCTAGCTATGTCAAATTTGGTCAGAAATGGTCTAATTTTGTCCCATTTACCAACAAAAAACAGTCCAGTTGTGTATGATTTGGTCAGAAACTGTATAATTTTGTCCCATTTACCAACAAAAACGGTCTAATTTAGTCAGGTGTATCAAAAAAACGACCTAGTTATGTCAAATTTGGTCAGAAATGATCTAATTTTGTCCCATTTACCAACAAAAATGGACTAAATTAGTCAGATTTACCAAAAAAAACAGCCTAGTTATGTCAAATGTGATCAGAAACTTTCTAATTTTGTCCCATTTACCAACAAAAATTTACTAAATTAGTCAAATTTACCAAAACACAGCCTAGTTATGTCAAATTTGGTCAGAAACGGTATGATTTCGTCCCATTTACCAACAAAAATTGACTAAATTAGTCAGATTTACCAAAAAAAGAGCCTAGCTATGTCAAATTTGGTCAGAAATGGTCTAATTTTGTCCCATTTACCAACAAAAAACAGTCCAGTTGTGTATGATTTGGTCAGAAACTGTATAATTTTGTCCCATTTACCAACAAAAACGGTCTAATTTAGTCAGGTGTATCAAAAAAACACGACCTAGTTATGTCAAATTTGGTCAGAAATGATGTCATTTTGTCCCATTTACCAACAAAAATGGACTAAATTAGTCAGATTTACCAAAAAACAGCCTAGTTATGTCAAATTTGGTCAGGAATTATCTACTTTTGTCCCATTTACCAAAAAAACAAACAAACAAACAAACAAAAACAGTCCAGTTATGTCAAATTTGGTCAGAAATGGTCTAATTTTGTCCAGTAAAACTGTCTAATTTGATCAGTTCTGTTCTCGTTCTTGTTTTCAAATCTCTCAAGTTTGTACATTTGATGTTTGATAAATGTAAAATGTGCAATATAAATCATCTAGATAGATTTACTGCAGTAAATCTGAGAAGACTGAGTAATTGTTTGGTGTCTGATTGTCGGTCTGGTCTCGGCAGAATCCCTGGAGCCCACGTACCAGCAGCTGCAGAAGATGAAGCTGGACAAGAGCCCCTTTGTGGTGGTGTCTGTGATTGGTCAGGAGCTTCTGACCGCCTCCCATCACGGCGCTTCGGTGGTGGTCCTGGAGGCGGCGCTGAAGATCGGCACCTGCAGCCTCAAACTGCGCGGCTCTGTCTTCTCGGCACTCAGCAGCGCTTACTGGTCATTGGGCAACACGGAGAAGAGCACCGCCTACATGCAGCAGGACCTGGAGGTGGCCAAAACTTTAGGTGAGCCACACTGTGTGAAGACCTTTGATTATTTGCACCATAATTTCATTTTTATTGACCATATGTCCATCCTTTGTATGACAAGTGTTATTTTAGTGTTACAATTATAGTACTTATTAATATTTCAAACAAGCTCTTTTTATATATTCTATTGTAATTGTAGTTAAATTTTAGTAATTGTGTTTCTTTATTTCTGTTTAGCTTTATTTTATGTGGATTTCAGTTCTAGTTTCAGTAATTTTAATACTTCAACCTAAACTTATTATATTTCAACCTAAATTAAAAAAACTTTATATAACAAGCTGTGTGATGATATAGTTAATTTATTTGGTTAAACATCCGGTGATGGACGTTCAGGTGACCTTGTGCACGAAAAGCTTTGGTACCTTCTCACAAAGTTAATTATTTTGACCTAACCGAGCTCACGCTGATAAGGTCTCACAGTAATTAGGCTTCATGGGACTTTTTTAATTAAAAGTCTCTTTGCCTTTTTTCCCAAAATGCCACACGTTTTTGTGTTGTTAGCACAGGAGCAGTGTAAATATGGTGAGGTATACATCTAACAGTGAGATCCTAGATATTCTCTTCACGGCTCCTGAATGTCAGAGGTTTTACAGCTCGACTTTAAGGCATGAAAGCCTTTTAGAGTCGACTGTTTCTCACCCTGTCTATCTCCTCTCTCTGTCTCACATATCATGAGCACCTGAACTGTGAATGTTTGTGTTTGAGGTTCAGTTCTCACTTTTCACACATTAGTACACAGCTGATGTCTTGGCTCGCGCTCTCGGTTTTTCCCTCTCTTTCTTCTCGCTCCTGTCAGAGCGGCTGATTGCGCTCGCACACGGGATGAAAGTCTGATAAGAACATCTGCAGATGTCGCAGGTGCTCGACCACCATGATGTCATTGCTGTGTAATCTTGTACATTCACCTCAAACCACTGATGAGTCGAGTCAAATGTGTTGGTATAGTGCTTTTTGCAATACACATTGTTTCAATGCAGCTTTACAGAAAGTCATGATGTTAATGTTAATGATGTTTTGCATATATATATGTGCAGAAAAACAATTATTTTCAACCTTCATTTTGACCCTCTGTCTGAAATGATCCGGCGGCTTCTTTAAGGCTTGTTAGTAAATGGCCTCTTTTATGATTGGCTGACATCATTGCATAGGAAATAGGGGTGTAACGGTACATGCATTCGTCCCAAACCGTCACGGTACGGCCGGCATGTTTCGGTGCATACAGTTAGGCAACAACTACAGTCAGTCACAGGCGATCCACTCTCCAATCCAGAAGGGGGCGTGCACTGGGCGTGACTTCTATAGTATTTTTTTCTTTTCCTACTATAGAAGTCAGTGGTGCCCCAAAGTGGCCTGGTTACAAACTGGTTACAAAATATCTTCCTTTGTGAAATTCTTACAGGTTTGGAACAACTTTAGGGTGACTAAATGATGACAGAATTTTATTTTTGGGTGAGCTATCCCTTTAAGAATAATAATATCTCACGTAACGTTACATTTACCTCAGGCAAGTCATTCAGTGTCCACAGCATTTTAGTTCAATGAATCATTTCACTACATATATACACTATATTAGCTTATATATTCATATTTACGCAAGATCAAAATGAGACGTTTTTGGAGCATGCTTAAATAAAATGAAGAATTGTTTAAAATGAAGAAACTTGCAGAATGTTTTAAAGGTACAAAGACCTCTTATACAGTACAGTCCAAAAGTTTGGAACCACTAAGATTTTTAATGTTTTTAAAAGAAGTTTCGTCTGCTCACCAAGGCTACATTTATTTAATTAAAAATACAGTAAAAAAAACAGTAATATTGTGAAATATTATTACAATTTAAAATAACTGTGTACTATTTAAATATATTTGATAAAGTAATTTATTCCTGTGATGCAAAGCTGAATTTTCAGCATCGTTACTCCAGTCTTCAGTGTCACATGATCCTTCAGAAATCATTCTGATATGCTGATTTGCTGCTCAATAAACATTTATGATTATTTTCAATGTTGAAAACAGTTTTTTTTTCAGGATTCCTTGATGAATAGAAAGTTCAAAAGAACAGCATTTATCTGAAATACAAAGCTTCTGTAGCATTATACACTACCGTTCAAAAGTTTGGGGTCAGTAAGAATTTTTATTTTTATTTTTTTGAAAAGAAATTAAAGAAATGAATACTTTTATTCAGCAAGGATGCATTAAATCAATCAAAAGTGGCAGTAAAGACATTTATAATGTTACAAAAGATTAGATTTCAGATAAACACTGTTCTTTTGAACTTTCTATTCATCAAATAATCCTGAAAAAAAATATTGTACACAAATATTTTGTACAATTGTACACATAAATGTTTCTTGAGCAGCAGATCAGCATATTAGAATGATTTCTGAAGGATCATGTGACACTGAAGACTGAAGTAATGATGCTGAAAATTCAGCTTTGCATCACAGGAATAAATTACTTTGTGAAATATATTCAAATAGAAAACAGTTATTTTAAATTGTAATAATATTTCACAATATTACTGTTTTTTACTGTATTTTTAATTAAATAAATGTAGCCTTGGTGAGCAGACGAAACTTCTTTTAAAAACATTAAAAATCTTAGTGGTTCCAAACTTTTGGACTGTACTGTGTGTCAAAATATCAAGGTGAATTTGATTTCTTATGTCATGACCCATTTAATATCTCCATGTCTTATAGTCACATTTAGCAGATTTCAGCAGGGCGTTAATACAGTTTACATTTTGCGACGATATAAACAATTAAGCAGTTGGAATTTATATAATTTTGTCTGATTTACCAACAAAAACTGTCTAATTTTGTTAGATTTAGCATAAAAGCAGTCCAGTCTTGTCAGGTTTGGTCAGAAACTTTGAGATTTTGTCCGTTTTACCAACAAAAACTGTCTAATTTGGTCAGATTTAGCAAAAAAAATTTAATCAGATTTATTTCCCTTTCTTGTCAAATCTGACAAAAACACCCAAATTAGTTTGTTAAATGGATAGACCTGAGATCTCTTTAATATCTCAGTTTGTTTCTCTCAGCCAGCAATGAGAATAAATGGAGAGAAAATAGAGACTTTTGGTTAAGTCTTCTGCTTCTCAGATGTTTCTCCTAAGAAAATCCCAGCATTCTCACGAGTTTTCAGAAGAGACCTCAAATATGTCTCCAGTTGAATTTCCAAGAGCCCAAAGTCTGCAATCAAACATCTCAGTTGGAACTCAAACATTTCTCATCAGCTTCTGAGCAATGCAACTTCTCTGGCAAAATAACATTTGCTTCTGAGAGGTTTTTGAGCTGCTGAAAAGCAAAAATACACCGAAAAATCCCAAGTCTATTGAGAAAAAAAAAAAAAAAAAAGTCATGTGGTCAAAAAATGTGCAGAATTTACTTTGAAACTTTTTTTACCCAGAAATTGCTAATAAATTTCACAAAAACTACAAAGAAACAGCAAGTAACATTGAATTAAATGTGAAATTTTGAAGTAGAAATACTCTATTAGTCCTTGTTTTATTTACAACTTTGAAAAATCTTTTTTTTTTTTAATAGAGTAGTAGCTTGTTTTATGTTAGTTTAGATTGACCTCCACCAGTTGATAAACCAGTTTGAATCAGCGAATGAACTGAAACAACCACCTTTGGAAAGTTGCTGAACACATTTTCCTCAGATGCTCTTTTGTCGTGTTGGTGTGTGTATGGAAACTTTCTAACCCAGCTCTGGTTTCTCTCAGGTGACCAGACAGGCGAATGTCGCGCTCACGGAAACCTGGGGTCGGCCTTCTTCTCCAAGGGGAACTATCGCGAGGCACTGAGCAACCACAGACACCAACTCGTCCTGGCCATGAAACTCAAGGACAGAGAGGTAAGCGCCAACTGGACTGTGTGTGTGTGTGTGTATGTGTTTTCCAGGGTGTGTGGCCGTATCTTCACCTCAAACAGAAATAAAGTGCGCAGGATTGCTTTATCAGAGTCCCAGGACTCATGTTGCGACGTGACAAATGTTTTTGTCAGAGCCGCGGAGCAGACTCACCACTCTCTGTCACGTTTGTGGATGCTCGGCGTCTCAGTTCTGTCTCCTCTCAGCTCGCCGTCTATCTGTTCGGATGCAGCGTTGAGAAAACACCCCCAAATGTCCTACTTGGGTTAACCTCATGAAAACATGTCTGGGTCATACTTCTGAAAAATGCGTATATTAATAATTAAATTAAATAGAAATAATGTGTTGCATAAAAACAATAACATTTATTTTCAGGACCTTCAATTATGTATTTATTTTGCATTGCTACAATTTAATTTAATTTTTTATGCCAGTTTAGTACATTTGTCCCCCAACACAATGACTCTTGATGTTTTATTTTATTTATTTTTTCTTTTTTTCTTGTAATTTCCATTATTCTCTTTGATGATTCTTATTACATTAATTTGTAATAAAATTAAATAATGATTAATAAAACACAAATTATAAATAATAATAATATAATAAAATATAATTTAAAAATAATGTAAAAATAAAAAAATATTTGTCCACATTACATTCAAAATAATTATATATTTTTTAATTAATTTGCAGGAAAATTAGCATAATTTTAAAGGTGCCCTCGAATGAAAAATTGAATTTATCTTGGCATAGTTAAATAACAAGAGTTCAGTACATGGAAATGACATACAGTCTCAAACTCCATTGTTTCCTCCTTCTTATATAAATCTCATTTGTTTAAAAGACCTCCGAAAACAGGCGAATCTCAACATAACACTGACTGTTACGTAACAGTCGGGATCATTAATATGTACGCCCCCAATATTTGCATATGCCAGCCCATGTTCAAGGCATTAGACAAGGGCAGCCAGTATTAACGTCTGGATCTGTGCACAGCTGAATCATCAGACTAGGTAAGCAAGCAAGAACAACAGCGAAAAATGGAAGATGGAGCGATAATAACTGACATGATCTATAATATCATGATATTTTTAGTGATATTTGTAAATTGTCTTTCTAAATGTTTCGTTAGCATGTTGCTAATGTACTGTTAAATGTGGTTAAAGTTACCATCGTTATTACTGTATTCACGGAGACAAGAGCCGTCGCTATTTTCATTTTTAAACACTTGCAGTCTGTATAATTCATAAACACTTCATAAACTTCATTCTTTATAAATCTCTCCAACAGTGTAGCATTAGCCCGTTAGCCACAGAGCATATAGCCTCAAACTCATTCAGAATCAAATGTAAACATCCAAATAAATACTATACTCACATGATCTGATGCATGTATGCAGCATGCATGACGAACATCTTGTAAAGATCCATTTGAGGGTTATATTAGCTGTGTGAACTTTGTTTATGCACTGTATAACTGCACTTATATTCGAGAGCTCGGGAGGGCAGGGAGCGAGAGATTTAAAGGGGCCGCGCGCTGAATCGGTGCATAGTTAATGATGCCCCAAAATACGCAGTTAAAAAAATTAATAAAAAAAAATCTATGGGGTATTTTGAGCTGAAACTTCACAGACACATTCAGGGGACACCTTAGACTTATATTACATCTTTTGAAAAGACGTTCTACGGCACCTTTAAATAAAAAGACTATGCAAATTAATTAATTAATAATTAAAACATTTGGTCCTCCCACCCCCCCCGTACTCTCTGTCTGTCTGTGGACAACAGGACAAATGGAGGAGTGAAAGAACATTTGCTTTGACACGTCCAGATTAAACAGCTCGTTTGCTCATTTCTGTACAGACTTCAGAAGGACGCCAGCATCAGAAATAAGTGGATGGTTTATTTTAATGGTGTCTCGGATCTGATCGGAGGATTATATGTAATGGAGAGTTTTGAATCTGACAGCAGCTGCATCAACAAACCATAGTAAACTCTGTAAGCTCTGTCTGTAAATGACGGTTTTATATGGATAATGTTTTCAAAACTCTCATTTATGTGTAATACCGAGTGGGCATTGGCTTTTTCCTGTTCTGGAGGTTAGCAAACAGTGTTGCATTACCGCGCACGCCCCCTTCTGGATCGTCTGTGGCTTACTGTATTCGTGGTCTGACTGTGTGCACCGAACTGTGATGTCCGTACCGTAACCGTTTGGGACTAATACATGTAGCATTACACCCCTATTTCCTATCCAATGACGTTAGCCAATCATAACAGTGGCCATTTACTGACAAGCCTTAAAGGAGCTGTGCAGTTTGAATAAAAATGTGCTTCATTGACATGAAACTAATGTCACAATGCAAACATTTGAATGGTCCAAAAAATAGAGCTCATTTGCTATTCTGTATACCATTTAATCTGTTTATCATGAGGTGAAATATGACCCAGTGATGTTCTTGACAGGCTTTGTGAGATTCACCCACTTGTATAATCCACACATAAACTGACTGTATTTAATGTCTCGTGGTCTTATCAGCCAATGCCTCATCCGCTGGCTTCTCATCATCATCATCTGATTCATATCACCGGAGTGGATGAGGAGAATCATACACTCTTCTTCTGTGTGTCCAGATTGTGTCCGTGTGTTTGCTTTGCGCTCTTCCGTGTGTGTGCACTGAAATAGAAACCCTGCGTCCTCACATCTGTTCCTCTTTCTCCTCTCCTCATTACTCACTGGAGTCTTGAGGAAGCAGCCGTGGACCTGACCGCATTTCTGCATCCATTAAGAGGAGAAATGGCATTTGTAACACGTTCAGCAGCGTAATGTGATGTGTTTCTGAGTGAAGCTGAATATTCAGTGGGAAATGATGTAGGGGAGGACTGGATTTGATCCGTCGGAATTTGATTGGATTTGGAAAGTAGGTTGTGATATTATTGGTTGTTATTATTTTCTCTGACCACATGATCTTTGCTACATCAGCAGAAAAGAAATGCTGTTTAAGAGATAAATAATTATTTTCTTTTTAGGTTTAGATATGAAACATTTTTAAGGCTAGATTTTGATAACCTAACACAATAAATCTGGATTTTATTTTATTATTTTATTTTATTTTATTTTATTTTATTTTATTTTATTTTATTTTATTTTATTTTATTTTATTTTATTTTATTTTATTTTATTTTATTTTATTTTATTTTATTTTATTTTATTTTATTTTATTTTATTTTATTTTATTTTATTTTATTGTAATATCCATTATAATCAACAGTGATTATTATTGCATTAGTAAATAATTTTTTTTATAAAATTCAGTAATGAATAATAAAAAATAATTTCTAAAATATAAAGTAATATGAATGTTAATATAAATAATAAATATTATTTAAATATTAAATTATTTAATTATTTAAATATTAAATATTTATTTAAATAAATATTCTTTCACACTACAGTAAAATATAATAGTAATTAAAATGATAAAATATAATAGTAATAGTAGTATAATAATATAATAATATTACTAATAGTAAAAAATATAATTATATATTTTTAATTATGGTAACAAGAATTTGGAGGAAATTGTGCATAATTGTATGCTAAATAAAAATAAATAATGTATTTTTCTCTTATTTAAGTAATAAAAAATATTTTTTGTATCACAGTAATGCAAATTGGGGTAAAATGTGCTTGCTTTGTAAAAATAAAATAAAGTTGCTATGCAAAAAAAATATTAATGGTCCTAAAAATAGGCTTTTTCGTTATTTCCTTTATGCTATATATAATAACTTTTTATTTTGAAATGAAATTTGACATGAGATGTTAGTGACAAGCTTCTGTTCCCCCAACAAAATAAATTTTTTTCACAATTTTTTGTTTGTTTGTTTCTGTTTTTTGTCATTTCCATTATTCTCATATATATATATATATATATATATATATATATATATATATATATATATATATATATATATATATATATATATAGTGAAATTTATATTGACTAAAGCAATTTCAATGGCATTTCCGTGACCTTTTAAGATTTGATTAACTTGCGTGACTTTTCCAGGAAAGGATATCGCACTTACCCTGATATTTCCAGGATTTTCAGGACTGTGGGAACAGTGTGGATTTAATGCATGGTTGCATTTTGAAATTCACCTGCAATTTGTAATGCAACGCAAATACTGTTGCATCCTCATGACAATATAGCATGTGTTATCATAAACGGTCATCTTCTTCATTCATTTTTTCTCTTTCAGCTCAGCAGATTAAAGGGAATCTTACCGAGCAGGTTATTAAACTGCTGACATATTTATATCAAGCTCGATGTGATTAACTGACACTGAATACTGATGTTTGATACCATAACAGTAACACAAAGCCACAGTACTTCATGCTCTCAATGCTTTTGCATCTTGTTTGTGTACTTTAGTATCTTTCGGTCTTTCACAGGCGACTACATTTTCATCAGATGGACGTATGGTTGCATGCTTGGTCAAATCAGCAGGAAGCGTTTGTGTTGTTTCTCTCAGGTCATCTCCTGAGCTTCAGGGAATTGAAGTATGAACAGGTACAGCAGATGTGTCTTCTGCCATATCGCGGTGTGTTTGAGCATCCATTGTGATGGATCATCTGGTTTAAGTGAGTCTGTGGTGATGGATTTGGTGTAGGACGTGCTGGCACCCCCTCTTAAATCTGTTGTCTAATGGTCTCATCTGTACTGCAGTAAACACTCATGACCATCACACTAATTACTCAAGAGTCCCGTAATCAACACACACACACACACACACACACACACACACACAACCCCACTATAATCCGATCAAGGCTTTGTACAGCAGCTCTCTAGATCATCTGGACCTGTAGAACACATCACAACTCTTTATTTAAGCTCAATATGACGTTCGGATGGGCTTTTGTTAAAGAAATAGCATTATTTCTAGTATTAATAGTTATTAATAGTGTAGTTTTTTTTTAAATAATAATAATTTTTTATAGTATTAAAATATTAAAAATGTTGGCTATATGCTATATACATTTTTATAATGTTTATAATGTTATAATGTTTGCTTTTTATTTTTATTTATTTAATTTTATTTGAATAAATTAATTCAATTATAATTTTTTATTCTTTATTGGTTTTTTAAATTATTTATTATGTTTAATGACCGGAAATGTTTTTTAAGTAATAATATTATTTGTGTAATATAATTATTTCGTATATATATTTATAATATATATATATATATATATATATATATATATATATATATATATATATATATATATATACATATAGTATTTTTTTATAAATAGTAATTTTATATTATTAAAATATTAAAAAGGTTTACTGTATGTACTTTTTTTTTTTTTTTTTTTTTTTTTAATAAATTATTATATATTTATTATTTTATTTATTCTTTATTTCAGCCCAATATGATGACCGGGATTTTATTTTTTTAAAGTAATAATATTATTTGTTTAATTATATCTGTATCTTTATATCTATATATCTTACTATATATACATATAGTTTTTTTTTTTAAATAATAATTTTATATTATTAAAATATTAAAAAGGTTTACTGTATGTACTTTTTATTTGTATTTATTTTATTTTAATAAATTATTATATATTTATTATTTTTATTTATTCTTTATTTCAGCCCAATATGATGACCGGGATTTTATTTTTTTAAAGTAATAATATTATTTGTTTGTGTATATATATAGATGGAGACCACATCTGTCAAGCTATATATATACGGTACACACACACACACACACACACACACACACACACACACACACACATATATATATATATATATATATATATATATATATATATATATATATATATATACAACTGTCAAGCTTCAAAAAGCTTCATAAAAACCTAATAAAAGTAGTCCATATTGACTTATGACTTACAGTACACTATATTCTGAGTTTTACGATAGTCATACGATAGATTTGTGGTAGTAACGGACCTAAATTTAAGTCTTTTTCTTTCTCTACTATGGTTTAGATTGTGCTTCACTTCACTGCGGCTGACGCATTTATACATTCGTGACAGCAATATATACACTCATTCTTGTTTCTCACACTAAGACTCTATCAAGGTTTGAGATGTTTCATGAAAAGAAAATGTTGAAGGACAGTGTGGAGCGTTTCTTATTCTACCTTGATATTCCCATTAGTACTTAGGAGATTCTCCAGGTCAATATCGAGTGAAAAACATTTGAGTAATTCATTAAAAGCAACAGAGGAGTGTTAAATTCAGTCATTAGGACTTTCAGAGGCTTACAGTCTCTTATCGGTACAGCATTATGAATGAGAAGAGCTGCTGAAAGTAAAGGTATATCAGTGTGTGTGTGTGTGACTGCTAGAGAAACATTCCCAGAGTGTTCGCTCCATTACCCTGGAATCCAAACCAATGAGCTCATGTTATTACATATATAAATTTTTTCTCGCCTTGCCTGAGGAAATCTTCCGCTGAGCACCTTGAGACACGATCCTCCTCTCCACTGTTTCTCTCATGCATGTTCGGGTTTTCCGTAGTCTCTCACTGGCAGAATTAACAGTGTGTGAGCTAATATGAAGCAGCACAGCTGATTTCAACATTGATAATATTTCAAAGCATCATATAAGAATGATTTCTGAAGGATCATGTGACACTGAAGACTGGAGTAATGATGCTGAAAATCCAGCTTTGATCACAGAAATAAATGACATTTGAAAATATATTAATATAGAAAACCATTTTTTATAATTGCAATAATATTTCACAATTTTCTGAGACTGGTTGCACGTGACATCAGCGCTGGATTCATTCTGTAATGGATTATGATGTAAGAAATGGCAAACAAGTCGGCAGCAGCTGGTAAGACGTCATGATGGATGGCATAGCTTACATTCTGCTCAATGATTTATCTCTGTTGTGTCAAGATTTAAAGTAAATATAAAAGTGCACAAACTATAATGAAATATAATTCAAGCGCAGCTCTCTCTCTCTTCTCTGACACACAAAAAAAGTAAACAAATGCAAAAAGAGAAGAGGAACAATGGGAATTTATAGATTTTATTTTTAAAGCAGTATGTACAAAACAAGTGTGTACTGCACATTATGCTAATTTACTATGTGTGTTATACCCAAAATAGATCAAATAACATCAGAGCACTACAAAACTACATGTGCTCAGCTTGACCTTCCATTACTAGAGTTTTTGAGTCATTTTTACATCATATAATATAGTTAAGTAATATCACACAAGTGCTGTTTTCGTCCCGGATAGCATGAGTGCAAATGCAATACATATTTTATACATCAGTTCAATAAATAAGAATTAATATTGTGTTATTTTAGACACAGTATTGTCTGTTTTTACAATTTTGCAAAACAAAAATATAAAGAAAAAGCAGCACTGTCCATCTCCGAGCAACACAATGGTGTTTCATTTCTGAATCCATGTTTTGAACGAATCGACTGAACCAATGATTCAATGGCCTATTCATAAAGAGAACCATTTACTTCACTCCTGAACGAATCAGCGAATCCTCAATGAATCGAATGAATGACTCAGTTACTTAATCATTAAGACATTTACCGCCACCACCTAGTTTCTTAATTAGCGTATAATTTCAGTAAAAATAATTTCATATTTCCATGAATTTTATGTTGATAAAAAAATATTTTTTTCTGAAGCTACTTTTTGTAATGTCTATTTGATGCTTTACACGATAATGACTTCAAATTATCTTTTAGGGGTAATTTCTCACTCAAATTTGATATGCAATTATTTATTTAATTAGATTAATTAATTGCCACATCATGTAATTAATTAGATTAAAACATTTAATCGCTTGACAGCCCTAGTAATTATATATACTTTTAGGGTTTGGGTTTGGGATCAATTTCTGATGTTTTTGCCCCCACACACTTCATTTATTTGATCAAAAATACAGCAAAAACAGTAAAATTGTGAAATATTATTACAATTTATAAGAACTGATTTCTATGTGAATATATAGTAAGCTGTAATTTATTGCTGTGATCAAAGCTGAATTTTCAGCATCATTACTCCAGTCTTCAGTGTCACATGATCCTTCAGAAATCATTCTGATATGCTGATTTGCTGCTCAAGAAACATTTCTGATTATTATCAATGTTGAAAACAGTTGTGCTGCTTCATATATTTGTGGAAACCATGATTATTACATTTATTTTCAGGATTCTTTAATGAATAAAAACAACAGCATTTATTTGAAATAGAAATCTTTTGAATGAACATTTTAAATGTCACTTTTAATCAATTTAATGCATCCTTGCTGTGAGGTCAGCACAGTGTAGTACACTACGGTAGTTTCACATACTATTTTTAATACTGCCAGTATTAACTATATACTGCAGTTAGCAGTAAGTATTCCATTCCAAACGTCTTTTTTCCTCTCTTTCTCCATCTTTCTTCTCATTTTTAATCTTTATTTCTCTATTTCTCTTCCACACACACACAAACTGTCTCCTTTTGTGATGTTTGAAGTGCTCCGCAATTGTTACTTGCTAGCAGTTCAGTGAGCGTAGCACCGGCCGGCGGTTTAATCTCTTTTAGGTAACATATTGTTCTTATATTCATTAAGCAGAGCACTTCAGAATATGACAGCAGTTGTAATTGGTTTGGTTTCATCTTGTTAAAATGCATTCATTATGCGACGGGCCCCCGGCCTCTTTGTGCACGGTGAACGCCGGCGCGAGCCGCACTGTCTGCCTGTCTGTAATTGTGAGCCGCAGTCACTGTCAGCCGCTTAATTAAAGCCAATGCAGAGAGGACATGCTCCATTTGGGACCATTTGAGAATTTCCATCTTCCTCACAGGTAGGGATAAATAGGGGACGCTTTCGTTGATGACACGTTTGTGTGTGTGTGTGTGTGTGTGTGGCGCTCAGAATTAGCACCCACCACATACAAAATTGTGGAAATAAAACAGTTTTTTAGTCAAATATCGCTACTTGGAATTGAAATCTAATGCATGGTTTACATCGCAGTGTTCTTTTATTGTTGTTAAAGGTGAAGTTTGCACCATTAATTCTGTTACTTTCCTTTTTGTTACTGTGAAGCTGCTTTGAAACAATTTCTGTTGTATTAAAGGGGTCATGAACTGCATTGTTTTATAATGTTAGTATGCTTTTTACATCAAAAATGGTCATAATTTAGAAATAAAAGGCATTTTTCCTACCCTGATTTTAGCCTCTGATTTGAACGCTCTATTTTAAGGGGCGTGTCTGCTGAGAGCCTTCAGTGTAAACGCCCACTGCTGTGATTGGCTGACATCTTTGCATATGAAGTAGCTGATTATCACTCTCTCGAAAACTTTTAGCGCGTTTTTGCTATTACAGTTCTCAAGGTTAATTATGAAAAGTGCTGCATTACAGTTAGATCTATGGCATTATATTTAGATCGTGGCATGAAAGGTTGCAGTGATGAACATTGTAGTCGATTACAGACATGTTGTTGAGCGCATGAAAGCAGTGATCTCGTCATTGCAACTTAATTTCTGCACACTAACAAATGATTTTATCATAACTAGTGCAAACGCAATGCAACTAAGAGATTTGTTGAATAAAAAGGGAGTTTTGGAGCGAGGCACTGATAAACTCAGGCTGTTTGATTGACAGCTCCAGCGATTGTAAAGGGAGCGTTCTTTCTATATATAATTTAATCACCATTTAAATAACAGACATATTTTCATCCTACTAAGAGAAACAAGGTGAAGTTGAGCGTTTAGTCACTGGTTTGATTTACTGACACACAGACAAAGATCATCTGACTGTACATGAATCATTAATATCAGATCAGGCATTAGAATGAACTCAGTTATTGACATGTTGTTGCATTACTGTCGAGTCCATATCGTAAAAGTCTGTTTGCATCGAAATGCATTTGATTTACCAAAGAATCCACAGTCAAATGTACCAAATACAAATAAATAAAGCTCATCTGAGACATTCACATTGTTGAAAATAAATAACCATATTCCTAGCTTGAAAGGTAATGTTATTTTAGTCCTGTATCGCTCTTCTCTCCTCCTCATCTTACTAACACACCAGTGGGCGGGGCTAACTTTGCAATGATGAAGTAGGCGTTGACTTCTTCTGTGGAGGCGGAGTTTCACCTATAGATAGGCACGAGTCATTCGCTGGGTCTGGTGTCAATAAAAGCTTTTATTGGACTAACAAGGAAGTTTTCAGTTCTGAAACTTACAGGATATTCTTATAGTATGATAACCTCTTATATATCAAAAGCTCAAGGAAAAGTTGATTTCTCAATTCATGACCTCTTTAAGCTCTATAAAATTTGTTGTTTTCAATGTTAAAGTCAATATCGAAATCAAATGCACCCTATTTTTACTTTCATGCACATTCCTGGTCTTATTGTGAATGATTCATCGGTACATATTATTGCAAAGAACAAAATATCTTCATAATCTTTCATCAAAATGTAATAACTTGCTCCACCTCTGTAATGACTTTTTTTTTCCAGCTGACATCATCAATCCCTCTTATTTTTCAACCACTTGTCATATATTGCCATTTTTTCTTATTAAATATCCTAAACATAAAGTTAAAAGGGTCATGAAGGGTATTTCATGTTGACTTCACATCCCGTCGAGTGTAAACGTTGTGGTTCTGTGGCGTTTTCAAAACATTTCTCGGTCTGACGTGTCATCATGACGTGGCTCAACCAATAGCGTGAGTTTAGGCCAAACAATGGAATGGTTAGGAGTGTTTGGGAAGCCTTTTAGGAAAATATTAGTCATTATTTTTGCAATTTTATTTGGTTCCACTAGTGGCACAGAAGAGTTCATTTATCTTTAGTGTGTAATGTTCCTGTTTCAGCATGAAAAAGTCCCTCCAGCAGGAGTTATTCTCTATATCAGTGTCAGTGTTTCTGAACTCCCTGAAACGCCTCCATTGTAGTCTTGAGTTTTCTTCACAATATTCCTCATTTAAATAATTCATAAGCAGAATAAAGGGGCGGGGCCTTGTTGATTTAGTTAGTAGTGTGTTGAAACTGGCGGTTATGGTAAGGGGCGGGACATTTCCCAAACACATCACAACACACTGCTCCAGCCGACCAATCAGAGCACATTGTGCTTTTCAGAAGGAGGGGCTTCATAGAGACAGGAACTAAACAGAGCGTTACTGACAGACTGGGAAGAGAGGAGCTGCAACAATGGAGAATAATGAACATTCAAGCATGAAAACCTGTTCTAGTAGAGCACAAAAACAACATCAAGACTTTGAAAAAAGGCATAATAGATCCCCTTTACAAGACAATTAGAATCTCCTTGTTTCCTGACCACAAAAATGAACATTTGAGGAGCAAAATGACAATAGATTTTTGTCTTTTTGAAATTTTGCACATTACAATTTTTATGGCAGATAAATAAATAAATTCAGGAGCCATTGGCAGGTTCGGACCCCATATGTGTGTGTGTAAAGGATATTGGCTTTATTATGTCTGTTGCTGCTGAATTGTGATCGGGATCAGATATTGAGTGCCATAATGACTTTTGTGTGTTATTGAGAGATTAAAGAGATTCCAGGAAGATGAAGACGGATCGGGAAATTGCTCCATCCTATTTCCTCTTCCTGTCGCAACCTTTGCCTGAAGCACCTGCCATTTAGATTTTATTGCACAATATAGACTTCTTAAAGTCTGTTTACTCAGCGAGAGAAATATGTGTGTGTGTTTTAAAGGTCATTAGAAGCTGTGATGATGTATATTTGCCTCAGGAAGGATTCCTCAGGTTATGGAGGAAAACTCACCTCAGGCGAGGCAGAGATCAGTGATGCTCTCACGGGCCCTTGAGAGAGAGAGTGTGTGTAACTGAGCTTTTATTGGTCTATATGTGCATTTATGTACGTACAACTGTTTTTTTTGCATGCACACGCTGTATACCGTGGTCATGTATCCTGTGCATGTGACAGTTAAAATTATGGTCTCAACAGAAGAACAAATGCACCATTGTCAGAGATGAATAGCTTTGCTGATATTGACTTTTTTGTTCTCCTCTTAAATGGAGTCTCCTACCTCTCTTATATTTTATTATATATTTTTAATAATAATATGTGATTGTCTTTATATATATATATATATATATATATATATATATATATATATATATATATATATATATATTTCGCCAGGCAAATATTAATTTCCAGCGTGCACTAGCGGACTTTATTACACTCTATAGACCTAAAATGGAATAACTATACTGGAATAATATCCAATCGATTCCTCTGTTTGTGTCAGTGTATGGTCAGCATTGATGGTCGCTCATTGATGCGCTCCATACAAGCACATCAAATCAAAGACGGCGGCTTTCTGCCACAGAGCCGTGACCCGTGGTGTGGTCGGGCTGTAATGAGCCGTGGTGTGGACGCCTCGTTTGAGTAACTGACCCTCTTCTCCACAGCAGCGCTGGACTACGGCTACCGGAGCACCGTCCGACTGGAGTGACCAAGCGCAGAGTCATTTAAAGGCCTGGAATTGCATCCTGCACCGAGGTCGATCGATGGCACGCCTGTCAGAAAGATGAATGGGAGCTTTAGGAACTCCATTTTAATGAAGGCAGAGAGAGAGAGAGAGCGACGCTCGTGTAGTCGTGTTTGTGTAAAGATACTCCTGTAGCACACGCTCTGTAGGTGTCCGTGGCAGAAGAGGTCGAGCTGCTCCTGAACTGATGGAGACCTGCCCTCCATCGCCATTCATCACCGATAAACACATTTCTCTCTTCTCACACTGTTCGGCCTCCGTCAGGGTCAGTGCAGAGACTCCACAAAGAAAAGATGCTGGACTTCTCTAGTTTATTAAACTTAGAACAGTTGCATCTCACTTTTGAACCAAAATTTTGGTTCTCAATATGAGTAAATTCATATCGCTGTAATATTACATAGGAAATTTTTTAATATAATATAATATAATATAATATAATATAATATAATATAATATAATATGAAATCAAAAATATGTGAAAATATCATGGTAACAATATATACAACATGGGAAATTTGATTCAAAAAAATTTTGCATTATAAACATATGTATAAAACGTGAATACTATAATAATAATAATAATAAAATAAGTATACTACTAATAATATTAATGTTTAATAATATAATAATACTTATTAAAAATGAACTTATATATGCAACTATAATTTTAATTTATTTAATATTTTATATATAATAACTTTTTATATTTATATATATATATATATATATAATAAATATATATATATATATATATATATATATATATATATATATACATATATAAATAATAAATAAATATATATATATATATATATATATATATATATATATATATATATATATATAAACAGTTATTTATTATATATAAAATATTAAATAAATTAAAATTATAGTTGCATATATGTTCATTTTTAATAAGTAAAAATGTTTTCATCATATTTAGTTTTAGTAATTTTAGTATGTCAACTTATTTTAGTTTAATTTATTTTTTATAATATAAACTGTTATTTTAATATTTTTATATACTATTATAGTATTTATATATTTTGAACTTGATTTATTTTTTATATTTATATTTTAATTTTAGCATAAGTTTTAGTAATGTCGCAGTGTGCGTTTGTCATTTTTATTCGTTATATATTTATTTTTAGTAATTTTAGTATGTCAACTCAAAAATGTTTTGTTTAATTTTTTTTTAAATATAAACTCTTTTTTTAGTATTTTTATAAACTATTATAGTATTTATATATATTTTGAATTCAATTTATTTTTATATTTATATTTTGTTGTTTAATATATAAAATAAAATATATGAAAATATATTAAATATTGTCTGTGTTTGTGGATTGCAAACAGATTCTTTCTGCATGTTACATATTTAAGCCAGTAGATTGTGACTGATTACATGCGAGTCAGTGAACCATTCATTCAATTGATTCGTTCAAACACCGATTCATTCAGGAATGAAACGGGTGACTTGCTGAATCCGGAACCTCATACTAGCATACTACTCTTACTATTTATGCCATAGAAAGATGGTATGAGTAGTATACTAGTATACGGTTTTGAATTCAGCAACTGTCTTTATGAATGAGTCATTGAATCATTCGCTAAACTGATTTGTTCAAAAACTCTTCTCAAAAATTCTGCATCTCAAAGGGAAGGCTGCATATCTCAGCTGTCACATCATTAAGCACCGCCGACGGTTGTCATTCACTGTATTGTATTAGTGGAAAGGCAGTTAATACCACCCTATGAGTGAATCAATGAGTCATTCATTCAGTCGATTCATTCAATTGAGCGTCTTTATGAGGGAGTCATTGAATCGTTTACTCAATCGATTTGTTCATAAACACTGATTTATTTGAAAACGTACGTTAGCTTCTTGTCAAAGCAGAAGCTGCGATAGCAAACAAGCTGTAATCATGCTTTCTTTATGTTGCTTTCATATCATCTAGATTGCTCCGAGAGGTTTATGTAGACTGTAGTGTTGTTTTGAGACACTAGTACGCCTCCTGGAGGCCTGGAGTCACCTTGGGATTGATGGAAGCTACAGCAGGAACAGAGTGACTTATCAGTCAGTCAAAATTTGTAGCTTTTTTACACCCTGTGATGTGTGATTGTTCCTCAGGAGGAGAGCAGAGAAGAGGGAGGTGATGGATTATACCCGAGTTTCTCCCCAGAGGTCTGCGCTGCACTCTCACGGCCCGTGGGCCGCTCGCTCGCACGTCAATGTCAGAGATCAATAGAGCTGATGTCTGGGTGGGTTTGAGTCTGAGTGTGTGTGTCACTGCTGAGATGAGGCTAAATAAGTCAAACATTGTTAGGAAGGTGAATCTCACGCCTGCATCATGTTTCACCCTTAAATCAAAAGAGAAAAATATATCTTGGACAACAATGTCTCATATATATATAAAACCTATAGCTGTACTTTGCCTTTTTTTGGCAAATAATTTTGCCAGATAAATAGCTTAACCAAGTTTAGTGTCTTGTTCTTCCCTCATCTTATTTTCTTTCTTTTTTTTTTGATTTAAAGTTGAAATATGACGTGAGGCTCGTCAGTGAAATACTGTAGGAACGCAGACTTTTTTGTTCTTTTAAGTCGAGATGTCTTTGACAAAAGTCTCAGAGCTGTTTTTAATCAGTCGATCAGGTTGTAAATCTGTTCAAATGGCTTGTTTCTTCTTCGCAGCATATGTTCATGGCTGATTTGTCTTCTGGTGAGCGTGCTCTTTGTCTCTGTCTCTCGCTCGATTTTTCTTTTTCTTGCTATTTGTACTGTACACGAGCAGAGCATTTTTCTACGGCACACACAGCGCAGCTAAATACAGTTTAACGGTGTTTAATCCAGTTCAGTTTGGTTATCAATGGTGTTTTACTGAAAAAATATGATCAATAAGTCATGACAACATGTTTTTTACATACTTTTTGTATGTTATGCTAGATTCAACTCATTTTACAAGTCATTTTAATATCATTTAAGTTGAAATGACTTATATAGGCAAGTTTATTGTGCTTTTTTTTTAACATATTACTGCTTCAAGTCACTGTCATTTTAATTTTTTATTCTATTTAGTTTAGTATGTCAACTCAAACTTATTTTATTTTAATTTATTTTTTATAATATAAACTGTTATTTTAAAATTTTGTATACTATTATAGTATTTATATATTTTGAACTTGATTTATTTTTTTATATTTATATTTAAATTTTAGCATAAGTTTTAGTAATGTCGCAGTGTGCATTTGTCATTTTTATTCGTTATTATATTTATTTTTAGTAATTTTAGTATTTTTTTAAAATATAAACTTTTTTTAGTATTTTTATAAACTATTATAGTATTTATATATATTTTGAACTCAATTTATTTTTATATTTATATTTTAATTTCTAGCAAAAGTTTTAACAATGTTGCTATGTGCGTTTGTCATCTTTATTCATCATATTTAATTTTAGTAATTTTAGTATGTCCACTCAAACTTATTTATTTTAATTTATTTTTTATAATATAAACTGTTATTTTAATATTTTTATATACTATTATAGTATTTATATATTTTGAACTTGGTTTATTTTTTTATATTTATATTTTAATTTTAGCATAAGTTTTAGTAATGTCGCAGTGTGCATTTGTCATTTTTATTCGTTATTATATTTTTTTTTAGTAATTTTAGTATGTCAACTCAAGCATTTTTTTAATTTAAGTTTTTTTAAATATGTATTGTTTTTTTAGTATTTTTACAAACTATTATAGTATTTATATATATATATTCTGAATTCAATTTATTTTTATATTTATATTTTAATTTTAGCATAAGTTTTAGTAATTTTAGTGTGCGTTTGTCATTTTTATTCGTTATTATATTTATTTTTAGTAATTTTAGTATGTCAACTCAAACATTTTTTTAGTTTAATTTTTTTAAAATATAAACTGTTTTTTTTTAGTATTTTATAAACTATTATAGTATTTATATATATTTTGAACTCAATTTATTTTTATATTTATATTTTAATTTCTAGCAAAAGTTTTAACAATGTTGCTATGTGCGTTTGTCATTTTTATTCATCATATTTAATTTTAGTAATTTTAGTATGTCCACTCAAACTTATTTTATTTTAATTTATTTTTTATAATATAAACTGTTATTTTAATATTTTTATATACTATTATAGTATTTATATATTTTGAACTTGGTTTATTTTTTTATATTTATATTTTAATTTTAGCATAAGTTTTAGTAATGTCGCAGTGTGCATTTGTCATTTTTATTCGTTATTATATTTTTTTTTTGTAATTTTAGTATGTCAACTCAAGCATTTTTTTAATTTAAGTTTTTTTAAATATGTATTGTTTTTTTAGTATTTTTACAAACTATTATAGTATTTATATATATATATTCTGAATTCAATTTATTTTTATATTTATATTTTAATTTTAGCATAAGTTTTAGTAATTTTAGTGTGCGTTTGTCATTTTTATTCGTTATTATATTTATTTTTAGTAATTTTAGTATGTCAACTCAAACATTTTTTTTAGTTTAATTTTTTTTAAAATATAAACTTTTTTTTTTTAGTATTTTTATAAACTATTATAGTATTTATATATATTTTGAACTCAATTTATTTTTATATTTATATTTTAATTTCTAGCAAAAGTTTAACAATGTTGCTATGTGCGTTTGTCATCTTTATTCATCATATTTAATTTTAGTAATTTTAGTATGTCAACTCAAACTTATTTTATTTTAATTTATTTTTTATAATATAAACTGTTATTTTTAATATTTTTATATACTATTATAGTATTTATATATTTTGAACTTGGTTTATTTTTTATATTTATATTTTAATTTTAGCATAAGTTTTAGTAATGTCGCAGTGTGCATTTGTCATTTTTATTCGTTATTATATTTTTTTTTAGTAATTTTAGTATGTCAACTCAAGCATTTTTTTAATTTAAGTTTTTTTAAATATGTATTGTTTTTTTAATATTTTTACAAACTATTATAGTATTTATATATATATATTCTGAATTCATTTTATTTTTATATTTATATTTTAATTTTAGCATAAGTTTTAGTAATTTTAGTGTGCGTTTGTCATTTTTATTCGTTATTATATTTATTTTTAGTAATTTTAGTATGTCAACTCAAACATTTTTTTAAAAATATAAACTCGAAACTATTATAGTATTTATATATATTTTGAATTCAATTTATTTTTATATTTATATTTTAATTTCTAGCATAAGGTTTAACAATTTTGCTATGTGCATTTGTCATCTTTATTCATCATATTTAGTATGTCAAACTCAAAACTCATTTTATTTTAGTTTGATTTAGCACTTCTAATTTCCATTTAAATTCTTCAGTCATATTTTTTTTAAATATGTTTTACTTTTAGTTAACTATGTCAACACTGACTGTAAACAGTGTTAGTGTTGTATTGAGTCCTCAATGCCTGATGTTACTGATGTTTCTTGTAGTGTCCATGTTTCTTGTTTACAGCCACAAGACGCCCACAGTAAGCACTGCTGTGGTTATCACTGCATAAACATTGAAATTTTGAAAGTGAGTCATATGGAGTGATAATTTAGGACATTCACTGCTGCATCTGAATGCGGTCGACGCTCCCAACACGTTGGTAGATATTCAGGTGGCTAATGCGCGGTTGTGTTTGTGGAGTAGCGGCACAGCTTACTGTGGAGAAGTTCACAACTGCGATATTCATTCTTTGGGAGCTCGCCGCTGTAAAAATGGTGCCGCATCCCAGAGGAGGATTTGCATTTTTTCAGGCTGAGGGAATGTTCTTACGCAAGCCCTGCTGAAACACTGCCAGAGAACACAGCGGCTGGATGTCCACTCCTCGCAGCCGCTGACTCTGCGCTCTTTTCTTTTGTGGCTGTATATCTCTGTGTGTGGATTACACTCTCTCTCTCTCTCTCTCTTGCTCTTTCTTTTCAGCACTGACCTTCAAGATCTAGTTCCTCATTCCACATTGTCAAAGCACTACAATGTGAATCTGAATGAGCACAAAACGTAACAGTCTTTACACGACTCGTAAATGTGTTCTGGAAGGAATACTATAGCTTACTGCATACTATATACACCTTATTTTTAAAGGGGTCCTTGATTATGATTTCACTTTTTTAATTTTAGTTAGTGTGTAATGTTGATGTTTGATCATAAACAACATCTGCAAAGTTACGACGCTCAAAGTTCAATGCAAAGGGAGATATTTTCTTTTACAGAAATCACTTTTTAAGGACTACAACAAACGGCTGGTAGGGACTACAATGGCGTTCTTCCTGGATTGGTGACATCACTAACCCTAAAATTTACATAAACCCCGCCCCTGAGAACACACAACAAAGGGGGCGTGGCCATGTTGGGCTGCTTTAGAGAACAGGAAGAGTCGTTGTAGTAGAGTGTTGTTGACATGCCGTCATTTTACACTGGACTGCTTCACAAACGAGGGTCAATTCAACGATTAAAGATGAACATGACGGCACATGCTAGTGGATGAGTTGAATCAACTCCACAGCAACTACATCAATTTATCCACTAACCATTCAGAAACATCTTAAAAGTTCTTCCTGAGTCTCTCCATCAGTGTCGACTCCGGTTTGAACAATGTAAGGCTGAACACTTTCCTCATTTTGTCTGCGTGAGATTCTCCAGCTTTGTTGTTGTTGAGCTGTTAAAGCTCCGCCCTCTTCTGGAAAGGGGGCGGGGAGCAGCAGCTCATTTGCATTTAAAGGGACACACACAAAAACGGCGTGTTTTTGCTTACACCCAAACAGGGGCAAATTTGACAAGCTATAAGAAATGATCTGTGGGGGATTTTGAGCTGAAACTTCACAAACACATTCTGGAGACACCAGAGACATCTTGAAAAAGGGGCATTATGGGTCTCCTTTAACATAAGAGCAGCGCAGATACATGTCTGGCTCCCAGTCTCATCTGCTTCCACTTGTTTTTAGCTGTACAAAACATCTTGTTATGCTGCTTGATATTGCAAACTTGTATTTCTTACAATATTATTTTAATGTGCTGTGCAATTATAAACACACTGCACGTTGTTATTCTTCTAGTTATTTCCCTATAGTGGCTAATGAGTCGGAAGTCTCACACATTCACAGAAAACAGCTTACTTAAGTGTTAGAAAATAAAGTGGATACTGTTTACTAGGAGCTGCATGGATTTGTCAATTTTCCTATTTGCAAAAACCACTGAAGTTACACACTATATAGTGGCATATAGTGTCACTTACAAGGTAAACATTGACTAGTTGACGAGTCAGCTGCTTTTCTGGATGACTGTAAAACTAGTAAAAATTAGTAGTCATGCTTCCTCTACTGCATACCTCCTTCTAGTATTATGCTGGATTGTCACATGGCATCACAAATGCATTTTAATGCCATTTTTTTGAATTTTGAACCAAATTTAGTGAAAAAATATTTTGAGTTTGGTCAAATAATATGAAAGCGCACATTACATTGTGGGATCATATAAAGTTTGTGTACGTAATGCATACTGTAGTATGTTGTTTTAGTATTATTTATATACTGTTATAGAATTTATTCATATTTTGAATTAGCTTTAATTTATTTTTATTTCAGTTTTAGTATTTTTAGTATGAAAACTTTTATTTTAGTTAGTTGCTTAGTTTTTTAGCTTTTAAGTTCTCATCTAAATTTTATTTTATTTTATTTTATTTTATTTTATTTTATTTTATTTTATTTTATTTTATTTTATTTTATTTTATTTTATTTTATTTTATTTTATTTTATTTTATTATTTTATTTTTAATTTTTTTTTTTTTTTTTTTTCAATTGCCCAAAACAATTTTTAAAAGTTTTAGGTTTTACGAGCGATAACAACACTGGTATGTAATTCTGTTTATGGTAGTATGCCAGATCCCGTACGGCCAGGTGAACTGCAGCATCTCGTCTCCGTCTTGGTGTCTTCCGGCCACCCAAATTGCCGAAATGGGAGAAGAGAATACAATGGGAAATGGATTACTCCAGGGCTGACGTGTGTCTTTGAAATCAGACATCCGTACAAAGATGAGTAAACTGGATTAGACTCCCCCCAGTCCCGTCTCCGGTGCCGTTGGTGAACGGAGAAGTACCCTCGCCGCCCGGGCCTCTTTTGGGAAATCAAACACTTGTCAGCCCAGCTGGCTGCGGAGGCTGCGGTGTTGTCTTTCGTTCTCGCCGTCTCGTTTTCATCTGTTTACATGTGGGAATTGTGGGAGGCCCCACTCAGGCCGCCTTGCCAGGAGGAATTGCTTCGTGCAAAAAATTGTCAACAAGATTTTATGTTTTACGGCTGCCTGTCTGAGCACATTACTGAAGCCTGGCATCTGCTGTTCAATTCATTACACTCTGCTTAAGCAATTTGTTCCTCTCTGGCATTTTAAGGAAATGTGATTAGGTGTGTTTCCTCGGCCTGTTCGACTGAGGTTGAGCTGATATCACAGATTGGATATTGTTTTCTCAGGGCTTGTGGGTAAATGAGATGGATCTATAGATGAGGGATCACTGTATGTCATGCTACATACTATGCATACGACATAGTGTTTTTGAAAGACAGTTGTATGCATTATGTATACTGTGCACAGTATGTGACCTTTCTTCATATGAACTACTATGCAATATAGACTGTCATTCAAAAGTTCAGTAAGGTCAGTAAGAATTTAATAAAAGAAGTTAATACTTTTATTGAGCAAGGACACATTCAGTTGATCAAAAGTGACAATAAAGACATGTTACAAAAGATTTCTGTTTCAAATAAATGCTGTTCTCTATAACTTTCTATTCATCAAAGATTCTTGAAAACAATAGTATAACAGTTTATTCAAAAAAATGAAAAACACATTCACTGGGTTAAAACAACCCAATCGCTGGGTTAAAACAACCCATCCTCTGGGTTAAACAGCCCATTTGCTGGGACAAAATAACCTGCTCGCTAGATTGAAACAACACATCAACTGGGTTAAAACAGCCCATCCGCTGGGTTAAAACAGCCCATTCACTGGGTTAACACAGCCCATCTGCTGGGTTAAAACAACCCATTCGCTGGGTTAAAACAACACATCCACTGGGTTAAAACAACCCAATCGCTGGGTTAAAACAACACATCCACTGGGTTAAAACAACCCATTCGCTGGGTTAAAACAACCCAATCGCTGGGTTAAAACAACCCATCCTCTGGGTTAAACAGCCCATTTGCTGGGACAAAATAACCTGATCGCTGGATTGAAACAACACATCAACTGGGTTAAACAGCCCATCTGCTGGGTTAAAACAGCCCATTCACTGGGTTAAAACAACCTATTTGCTGGGTTAAACAGCCCATCTGCTGGGTTAAAACAACCCAATCGCTGGGTTAAAACAACACATCCTCTGGGTTAAAACAACCCAATCGCTGGGTTAAAACAACACATCCGCTGGGTTAAAACAACCCAATCGCTGGGTTAAAATAACACATCCGCTGGGTTAAAACAACCCAATCGCTGGGTTAAAACAACACATCCGCTGGGTTAAAACAACCCATTCGCTGGGTTAAAACAGCCCATTTGCTGGGTTAAAACAACACATCCGCTGGGTTAAAACAGCCTATCCGCTGGGTTAAAACAACCCAATCGCTGGGTTAAAACAACACATCCGCTGGGTTAAAACAACCCATTCGCTGGGTTAAAACAGCCCATTCGCTGGGTTAAAACAACACATCCACTGGGTTAAAACAACCCAATCGCTGGGTTAAAACAACACATCCACTGGGTTAAAACAACCCATTCGCTGGGTTAAAACAACCCAATCGCTGGGTTAAAACAACCCATCCTCTGGGTTAAACAGCCCATTTGCTGGGACAAAATAACCTGATCGCTGGATTGAAACAACACATCAACTGGGTTAAACAGCCCATCTGCTGGGTTAAAACAGCCCATTCACTGGGTTAAAACAACCTATTTGCTGGGTTAAACAGCCCATCTGCTGGGTTAAAACAACCCAATCGCTGGGTTAAAACAACACATCCTCTGGGTTAAAACAACCCAATCGCTGGGTTAAAACAACACATCCGCTGGGTTAAAACAACCCAATCGCTGGGTTAAAATAACACATCCGCTGGGTTAAAACAACCCAATCGCTGGGTTAAAACAACACATCCGCTGGGTTAAAACAACCCATTCGCTGGGTTAAAACAGCCCATTTGCTGGGTTAAAACAACACATCCGCTGGGTTAAAACAGCCTATCCGCTGGGTTAAAACAACCCAATCGCTGGGTTAAAACAACACATCCGCTGGGTTAAAACAGCCCATTCGCTGGGTTAAAACAATACATCTGCTAGGTTAAAACAACACATTCGCTGGGTTAAAACAGCCCATTTGCTGCTCCAGCTGACCAATCAGAGCAGTGTGCTTTTCAGAAGGAGGGGCTTCATAGAGACAGGAACTAAACAGAGCGTTACTGACAGACTGGGAAGAGAGGAGCTGCAACAATGGAGAATATGAGGAAAATAATGTGTTTTTTGAACATTCAAGCATGAAAACCTGTTCTAGTAAAGGCCAAAAATCAAGGACATAATACATCCCCTTAAAATGGTCCTTTTCTGTGTCCTTTTTACCTCAGGTTGGTGGTGAATTCATGTTTCATGTGCTCTGAAGCAACTCGAGGACACATTGTATAAACAAATCGCTGAGCTGGACGTCAGCCTTTAGAGGCGTTCAGGTGTGGCGACAGGCGGAATAAGCCCCATTCAGGTCTGAATAGCCCGTTTACCACAATCCCCACGGTCTTCTGAATGACCCATCGTCCTCAGAAGAGACTGCAATTATGATCTCAGAGGGGTTTCTGTTGTCTCGTTGATTGCTCAATGTCCCATTACCCTGTAAATATTTACGTGGGCAAGCTGACATTTTACCGCTGGGTCAAGACTTGCGCTGTGATTTGCGCTTGACAGCGATGCGGCTCTGGGGTGAAGCTTTTAGAGGGTTTTTATGTGTCTGTTTCCAATAATAGTGTTTTTGCCCAGCAGGTTGTTTTTTCTGTGCTGTCATGTTGCGACTTTCTCCGAGGGCATTGTGCACGATCATTGTCGAGTCATTCGACCTCTACATCAGGCCCTGAGTGTGTCTGACAACACCGCACCAAAGCAGCCTTGAAAACTTCCCTCGCTTTGATTCCCTTTTGCGCACTCAAAAACTACCCTTCTGGAAACAAAGGATTTGCATTCCACATTTATCACTGTCTTCATGACAAAGCAATGCAGCACCGCAGCCGAAAATATCAGAGCGGTGAGAAAAAACTCCTGTTGATTCACTCCCTTTTACGGAAAAATCAAATCAAACCCATCGATCTAATTACACACAGACTACGCATGCTGATGGTAATTGTGAAGTACAAATGCGTTTGAAAGGGCACAGATTCCCCAAAGGTACAGATCAGTGTTGAAATGGCTGAAAATGTCTTCAATCTATAACTTATGAGCGAGAAACTCACAAAAAGTGATTTTTATCTGGCTCCCAGCAGTGCACGAGAGGAAATGACCTGATTTAAAACCATTTTTAAAGAAATATCAAGTCAAAAGCCCTATATGTGTGTATTCATAGAAGCGTTTGGATGATTCAGTCAATAGTGAAACGTTCAGTCACTAAAAATGAATTATTTATGTTGTATAGAGTGCAGTTTTTTGTCTGATTTTCAAATAATTTGTTGCTTTTAATCAATGTTTGTAATGTTATGATTCACCTCGTACACTCCAATCAATGCTGGGTTAAAAAACAAACCAAGTTGGGTTGAAAATGGACCCATTGGGTTGTTTTAATCCAGCAGTTGGGTTAAATGTTTGCCCAACGTGCTGGGTAGTTTTATTTAACTCAACTATTGTTCAAAAATTACTATATGTCTGGCTTAAAATGAACCCAAAATAGGATGGGAAGTAAAAATCAGACATGTAATTACTAGAGGCAACAATAATAATCAAAAGGTGAACATTTATTATTAGCAATTTAATAAATGTTTGTTTAATTATTATTCATTAAACATATTAATAAATGTTGATTTTCAGCATATTTTGGGTTCATTTTAAGCAAACAATACTTTAATTTTTAAACAATAGTTGAGTTAAATGAAACTACCCAGCAGGTTGGGAAAACATTTAACCCTGGGTTAAAACAGCCCATTTGCTGGGTTAAACCAGCCCATCCGCTGGGTTAAAACAGCCCATTCGTTGGGTTAAAACACCCCATCCGCTGGGTTAAACCAGCCCATTCGCAGGGTTAAAACAGCCCTTCCACTGGGTTAAAACAGCCCATCCGCTGGGTTAAAACAGCCCATTCGCAGGGTTAAAACAGCCCTTCCGCTGGGTTAAAATAGCCCATCCGCTGGGTTAAAACAGTCCATTCGCTGGGTTAAAACAGCCCATCTGCTGGGTTAAAACAGTCCATTCGCTGGGCTAAAAGAGCCCATCCACTGGGTTAAAACAGCCCATCCGCTGGGTTAAAACAGCTCATTCACTGGGTTAAAAACCCCATCCTCTGGGTTAAAACAGCCCATTCGCTGGGTTAAAACAGCCCATCCACTGGGTTAAAAACCCCATCCTCTGGGTTAAAACAGCCCATCCGCTGGGTTAAAACAGACCATCCGCTGGGTTAAAAACCCCATCCTCTGGGTTAAAACAGCCCATTCGCTGGGTTAAAAACCCCATCCTCTGGGATAAAACAGCCCATTCGCTGGGTTAAAAACCCCATTCGCTGGGTTAAAACAGCCCATCCGCTGGATTAAAACAGCCCATCTGCTGGGTTAAAACAGCCCATCCGCTGGATCAATACAGCCCATTCACTGGGTTAAAAACCCCATCCTCTGGGTTAAAACAGCCCATTCACTGGGTTAAAACAGCCCATCCACTGAGTTAAAAACCCCATCCTCTGGGTTAAAACAGCCCATCCGCTGGGTTAAAACAGCCCATCCGCTGGGTTAAAAACCCCATCCTCTGGGTTAAAACAGCCCATTCGCTGGGTTAAAAACCCCATCCTCTGGGTTAAAACAGCCCATCCACTGAGTTAAAAACCCCATCCTCTGGGTTAAAACAGCCCATCCGCTGGGTTAAAACAGCCCATCCGCTGGGTTAAAAACCCCATCCTCTGGGTTAAAACAGCCCATTCGCTGGGTTAAAAACCCCATCCTCTGGGATAAAACAGCCCATTCGCTGGGTTAAAAACCCCATCCTCTGGGATAAAACAGCCCATTCGCTGGGTTAAAAACCCCATTCGCTGGGTTAAAACAGCCCATCCGCTGGATTAAAACAGCCCATCTGCTGGGTTAAAACAGCCCATTCGCTGGGTTAAAACAGCCCATCCACTGGGTTAAAAACCCCATCCTCTGGGTTAAAACAGCCCATTCACTGGGTTAAAAACCCCATCCTCTGGGATAAAACAGCCCATTCGCTGGGTTAAAAACCCCATTCGCTGGGTTAAAACAGCCCATCTGCTGGGTTAAAACAGCCCATTCGCTGGGTTAAAAACCCCATCCTCTGGGTTAAAACAGCCCATTCACTGGGTTAAAAACCCCATTCGCTGGGTTAAAACAGCCCATTCGCTCGGTTAAAAACCCCATCCTCTGGGTTAAAACAGCCCATTCACTGGGTTAAAAACCCCATCCTCTGGGATAAAACAGCCCATTCGCTGGGTTAAAAACCCCATTCGCTGGGTTAAAACAGCCCATCTGCTGGGTTAAAACAGCCCATTCGCTGGGTTAAAAACCCCATCCTCTGGGTTAAAACAGCCCATTCACTGGGTTAAAAACCCCATTCGCTGGGTTAAAACAGCCCATTCGCTCGGTTAAAAACCCCATCCTCTGGGTTAAAAACCCCATCCTCTAGGATAAAACAGCCCATTCGCTGGGTTAAAAACCCCATTCGCTGGGTTAAAACAGCCCATCTGCTGGATTAAAACAGCCCATTCGCTGGGTTAAAACAGCCCATCCGCTGGATTAAAACAGCCCATTCGCTGGGTTAAAAACCCCATCCTCTGGGTTAAAACAGTCCATTCGCTGGGTTAAAACAACCCAATTGCTGGTATTGTCCATTTTTAACCTAATTTGGGTTGTTTTAAACCCAGCAATTTTTAAAGTGTAGCTGGTTGGTTATAATAATGTTTTTTTTTAAATCCCTATGGGAAATGAATGGGAAAAATACTTCCAGAACTGAGACAGCTAAAAAAAGTTTGACGAGCAGTGTTGCACTGTATTTCTATGTGCACTGTACATTTAGGATTATTAGACTGTCAAATAGTTAGCTTGCATTTACATTTGGTCATGAGGAAAAATTAACAGTTAACAATGCTAAGCTTCCAGTGAAAGATAGAAGTGTAGCTTAGCAACATGCTAATGTCAAACTCTGTTTTATAACAGTTTGCGTGTGTATTTTTGTGAGTGTGTGTGTGTGTGTGTGTGTGGCTAACACATCATGTGCTGTACCTGGTGAGGGGTTAATGACTTGCTAATGAAACACATGGCTAGCAGCTAATTAGATGTGACCTGTTTTCCTGCAACTTTACCTCACGGTTGACAGCTCATATGCTAATGTGCTGATCTACCTGCCGTCTCTGTAAAGTCTTTTTTTTATCTTTTGCAGTGTTATTTATTATTTTAGCTATATATAGTTGGAAGTCACAACCTTTGATGTAGATGCAATATCCCTGTATTCTGAAGGTCTTGCTAATTTGGCTCTTAATATGGCTGTAGCTTGTTATACAAGATGCCAGAATTGTGATTCATTTCACACGCCTCAGCCTGACCTGACATCTCCTTTGATATCTTTACAAGCATTTTAATGATCTCTGGCTCTAGAGTATCTTCTGCGAGGAATTCTCTAAATAAACCAGATGGTTTGGCTATTAAAATGAGTGTTATTCTTTAAAATAAGTTTTATTCTCTTAGTTTGATAAAAGTTGTAATAAAGCATATGTCAAGTTGTCATCATATTTAACCTCAGAATATATATATATTATTTTTTATTTTTTTTATGTTTGTGAAGTTTCTTCTGCTCATCAAGGCTGCATTTATTTGATCAAAAAAACAGCAATATTGTGAAATATTATTACAATTTAAAATAATGGCTTTTTATTTTAATATATAGTAAAATATAATTTATTTCTGTGATCAAAGCTGAATTTTCAGCATCATTACTCCAGTCTTCAGTGTCACATGATCCTTCAGAAATCATTCTAATATGATGATTTATTATCAATGTTGAAAACAGTTGGGCTGCTTAATATTTTTTTCTATAACCTGTGATACTTTTTTTCAGGATTCTTTGATGAATAAAAAGTTAAAACGAACAGTATTTATTTAAAATAGAAATATGTTGTAACAATATACACTACCGTTCAAAAGTTTGGGGTCAGTAATTTTTTTTTTTTTTTTACTTTTTATTCATGAATCCTGAAAAAAGTATCACTGATTCCAAAAAAAAAAAAAAATTTAAACAGCACAACTGTTTTCAACATTGATAACTGAGTATCAAATCATCATATTAGAATGATTTCTGAAGGATCATGTGACACTGAAGACTGGAGTAATGATGCTGAAAATTCAGCTTTGTATCACAGAAATAAATTATATTTTAAAGTATATTAAAATAGAAGACCATTATTTTAAATTGTAAAAATATTTTACAATATTACTATTTTTTATGTATTTTTTATCAAATAAATGCAGCCTTGATGAGCATATAAGTGACTTCTTTCACAAAAAAATAAATAAATATATATATATATATATATATATATATATATATATATATATATATATATATATATATATATATATATATATATATATTAATAAAAAAGCTAATAAAAATATAATAAAATATAATAAAGAAGCTGAGACTGTGCATGACCATCAGTGTTCACAAACCTGCTGTTGTTTAAACCACTTTTTTTAAATTTCTTTGAAAAAAGTTTAACTCTGTTTGCATTTTCAGTTCAGCTGGCAGGCTGTTCCAAAGCAGTGTACCTTGAACTGAAAATGTGGATTGTGCAAATTTTGTTTTCCTTTTTAGTATTGTGCAATTTTGATTAGTTGCACCTCTTGTAGTGATCCCCTTACTACTCTGTTTTGATATTAATTGGCATATCATTTCTGGAGCAAGATTATGTACACATTTAAACACCATTTTAATAAGAGACAAATTTATACAATTTTCAAACTATATTTTTGTAAAATATTACAATGATGCCATCAATTTGGTTTCTTGTCCAAAATTTTTAGGGTTTGTTTATATAGAGATCTAACAGGTTTGATAATCAGTTGAGAAACCTGACTCCAGACAATCACACAATAAGATAAATGCGAGAAGACCATTGCATGCATGTATAATGTAACTGCTTTTAGAGATATATATGTGGTCTAATCATATAAAAACAATTCAGGTTTGTGAATTGAGAATCTGAAATAACACCTAAATATTTAAAATTGTTAACTACCTCTATTGCCTTTTGATTGATCTTAATTCTAAAATCTATTAATAATAATAATATAATTAATACGCAGAATAGAATATTGTAGAACACTCTATATATGCGGAATAGAATAAGATGTGTGTGTTTTGTATGCAGCAGCAGCAGGTTGGTTGTGGGAATCTGGTCGTCTGCAGTGGTGTAGTGCATTAGAGAACGAGCGGCTGACACAGCCCGCGGCGTTATACATGCTTATCGACCCGCTGTCAGGCCTGACTGAAGCCCGACTGTCACAGGAGCGCGCGTGATGGACAGACGAGCGTGAGAAACCCACCAGAGAAACCAGTGCACTCCAAACTCCAACTCAAAATGAAGACGTACTCAACAAAACCTGCCCCAGAGGTGTAAATTACACCGTAACGGGCCTTTTCACCATTCCTTTCACGTGTTAATCTTCCACAAGGTTCCTCGTTAATGCTGCAGCGTAATTAGCAGGCGTTTGGTTTGTTAACGTCAAGAATGCACGAGTGCTTTGAGGCAACGGCGTAACAAAGACGCTCCCTTTTGTTGACGCTTGAATCATCTAGTTGCTTTCGGGCGTCGGGTGGGCGAAGAGGCCTGTCGGAAATCTCACGGCGAGCCGAATGATTGGCAGTAGATTGCGGATGTTTTCCAGTGAGCGTTTTCCCTTGGGAAACGCACTCAGCATGGGAGAGAAATGACTAAAGAACATGCTAATAAAGCCGTTTAAATAATTCATCTCTTCATCTTAAACCTGCCGCCTCCAGGGCTGCGGGAAACGCTCATCAGCGCCTCTCATCTCCGCCGATTCTGGCTTTTCATTCTTTTTTATCCGTTATCGCATCCCTCTCTCCCTGTCACATTCCTCCTTCACCTTGGCTTTCTTGTTTGTCATCTCGTCGTATCCGTCTCTCTTTCTCTGCCCTGCGCTGATAGCGCTCGAGATGTTTTATTTACATCATTGTCAGGATGATTTCCTGGAGGTAAATTCAGATCTGAGAGTCGTGCTCCCTCGGGAGCGGCAGTGGAGTCGAGCGCATTCGCGAGCGACGTCAGCGACCGTATGATTTGACTGCATCATTTGTGCGTTATCGCTCCGTTTCTGGCGCTCGCTCACGGCATGACAACATCCATTTCTGTTGAAGTGTCTAAAACACCTCTTGCGATCCCGGCGTTAGCTGCTTTATGCATTATAAGAAAACACAATGTCCTTATTACAGTATAAGGTGATTTTGCTCCAGACCATCGGGTCTCATCTGATCTGTAATATATAGTGGTTGCTGGGGAGTTCTGGCTGGTTGCTAGGTGGTTGGTTACTTGTCCACCCTCTCCATCATATTTTAGTCCAGATATGGTTTGGGCCTTCATTAGCTATGTTTCCATTCAAGCTGCAAATTTAATTTTATTTATACGTATTATATTTTTCATTCATATTAATATATAATAAATATAAAATCACATATTATTATTATTATATTATTTTTATTATTTATATTTATTATATTTGTCATATTTATAGAGTAAAAATAATAATTAAAATAATAAAAAAACGTATTTTATATATAATAAAGTAATTGCAATTATATATTTAAATATGCAGTATTATATTTATTTGAAATTATTACAATTTTATTGAAATATATTTTTATAAATAGTTTATATATAATATTATAAAAATGTGTAATATAATAATAATAATAACTTTTTTAGATGTATGTTTTATTTAATATAAATAATTTAAATATGCAGTATTATATTTATCTATTTACATTTATTAACATTTTATTTATTTATATTTATGTATGTGCTAAAATATTTTTTTTGTTTTAATATTTATGTAATATAATAATACTAATAACATTTTTATATTTATTATGTTTTATTCATAATAATGATATAAATAATAAATAATTTTAAATATGCAGTATTATATTTATCTATTTACATTTATTATGATTAATTTATATATATTTTATATTTCTCTGTGCGCTAGAATATCAATGTATACATTTTTAATATTTATGTAATATAATAATAATCATAATAACATTTTTATATTTATTATGTTTTATTTATAAATAATAATATAAATAATAAGTAATTAAATATTTATATTTATATTTATTTATTTACATTTATTACAAATAATTTATATTTATTTTTTGGCTATTTTTCCATCCAAGTTGCGAATTGAATTGTATTTATGTAATTTTTTTATATTTATAAAATATCAATAATTATAATAATAATAATAAAACATAATTTATTTTATTTTTGTTACATTTTTTTATTTAATAATAATAATATGAATTATTTATTTAAATATCCATTATTTATGATTTTTTATCTATTTATATTTATTTTATATTTAAATATGCTAAAATCTGTTTTAATGTGCATTTTGTAATTAATGTTATTCACACCTTTTTATGTTGCAGTTTATATAATATCTCAAAATTCACATAAAAATATGAGGATGGAAACTTTGGGATTATTTTTTCACCTGTATCCGATCTCTTAGTAAAGTAACTGCACTCTCTCCTCAACAGCACATGACCAGAGGAATCACTCATGTCAGTTGTGGTTAGTTAATAATAGTAGTAGTGCTGCATTAACAAACATGCGAGTCATGATGATGTCCGCACGCTCGCGTCTTCATAAACGATCGTTTAGAGCGGATCTTTGTTGTTCTGCGGTGAGGAAAAGCTCTGCTCCTCTCTTTGATCCGTGTCTGTCTCTCACACGCTGCTTATTAATGAGCTCATCTCTCCTCTTCCCAAAAGATGCTCTTTGTGTAGCTTTCCCTGTATGGATTACGCTTGGAGATGTTCTATTGATCCGGCTAAAGTCTATATTGAACCGACTCTAATTTGGAGCTTGTGGAAAAGCTTTCTCCGGCCCAAACGGTTAATAATTCCCCATAATATGATGAATAGTCGTGTGATTAATTAATTTGGTGAAGTGAGTCATTAATTAGACACCCCTCGGATGGGAAGCGTGCTGGTTTGTCCAGTCATTCCTCTTGGTTTTGTGTCTTCATTTGCGGGTTAATGTGGACATTCTTCCTCCGCATGTCTCCGTCTTCCTCGTGCGATGGATTTCCCCAGACACTCCTGATAGGCTCCCGATCAATAGCATTAACCTCCGAATTAATCATCCAGCCAATGAGAGCAGTCCAATTATTGGAAGCGGCTGGTGTCATAAATGAATACACATGCTTGAGTGTTTTGTCAGAGCAGTGGACTAGAGGATGAGCTTCAGCACATTGAGCTGTTCATGTTCAAATCTATCATTACTGTGGCATTTTCATTTATGCCAGTCATTAACATATACTGTGTGTTTACATGCTACTTCTGGGTACTGCAGATAAAACATGGTGTTGTCATGTTATATGTGTTATATGACAAACATAGAATATGCATGCGTGTCTGTGTGTGTGTGACTGTGCGTGTGTATGCATGCATGCATATGTGTGTGCGTGCATCTGTGTGTGTGTGCACGTGTTTGTGTCTGCATGTGTGTGTGTGCGTGCGTATGTAAGTTGTGTTTCCATGTGTGTATGTATGTGTGTGCGTGCACCTATGTGTCCGTATGTGCGTGCGTGTGTGTGTATGTATCTGTGTGTGTGTGTGTCTGTGTGTGCGTGTTTGTGTGTGTCTGTGTGTGTGCATGTTTGTCTGTGCGTGTGTGTGTGTGTGTGCGTGCATGTGTGTGTGTGCATGCTTGTGTATGCGTGTTGCTCTGTGTGTGTGTATGTGTGCGTGTTTGTGTGTGCGTGTGCATTCTTGTGTGTGTGTGTGTGTGTGTGTGTATGTGCATGTGTGTGTGCATTTGTGTATGCCTGTGTGTGCGTGCGCCTGTTTGTCTATATGTGCATGTGTGTGTCTCTATCTGTATGTGTGTGTGTGGTTGTGTGCGTGCATGTGTGTGTGTGTGTGTGCATCATTGTGTGTGCGTGCATGCTTTTGTATTTGTGTTTCTCTGTGTGTGTGTGTGTGTGTGTGTTTGTGTGTGCTTTTGCGTGCGTGTGCATGCTTGTGTATGCGTGTTTCTGTGTGTGTGTGTATGTGCAAGTGTGTGTGTGCGTTTGTGTGTGTGTGTGTGCATTTGTGTGTGTGTGTGTGTGTGTGTGTGTGTGTGTGTGTGTATGTATGTGCGTTTGTATATGCGTATGTTTCTGTGTGTGTGCTTATGTGTGAGCATGTGTGTGCCTGTGTGTATCTGTGCTCTGTGTGTGCATATGTGTGTGTAATTGTGTGTCCGTGTGTGTGTGCGTCTATGTGTGTGTGTGCGTCTATGTGTATGTGCGTGTTTCTGTGTATGTATGTGCATGTGTTTGTGAGTGCATGTGTGTGTGTCTGTGCGTGTGTGAGTGTGTGCGCGTTTTTGTGACACATCAGGACACAAATGTGTATAATGACATGGGTATGACAGGTATTACAAGAAGAGGGTGACTATGAGGACATTACTCCATGTCCCCACTTTTCAAAAGGCTTATAAATCACACAGAATGAGTTTTTTGAGAAAGTAAAAGTGTGCACAGTTTCCTGTGATGGGTAGGTTTAGGTGTAGGGGTAGTGTAGGGGGAGAGAAAATACAGTTTGTACAGTATAAAAACCATTACGCCTATGGAATGTCCCCACAATTCACAAAAACAAACGTGTGTGTGTGTGTGTGTGTGTGTATTCTGTGTATGTGCATGTGTTTCTGTGTGTGTGTGTAACATATTGATGATGATTCATGCTCTCCCAAGAAAAACACACAGGCTGCCAGTGTGTTGTGGATAGCAGCGCTGCACCGGGGAGCGAGTGTATTTATTCAACAATCCTGTTGACCAGAGGAGCACGTCCGTGTGTGTGTTTGTGAATGAGAGTGGAGAGAAAAAAAACTGAGGAGAAGGTCCAGCTGTAAAAACCCACAGGAAACAGAGATGAGTCAAGTCTAGATGAAAGAGACGAGAAACAATGAGTCATTTTTCTGAAATCTCACATTTGGAGTTGTTCGTCTTAAGGGGCCGTATGAAGACAATGAATCTCATTCACTGACAGGCGTGTGATTCTGTGTGCAGAAAAGGTTCTCACGATTTTTGTCAGATTCAATTTGCTCTCGTTCATGTTAATATAATACAATTTTAGAATGATCATTTTTGTCGTTCTGCAAGGAACTTGTTATTTAATAAAGAATCAGAATGTTTTCAGTCAACATCTAGAGCATGTTTTAGTCCAGATTAATACATTTAAATACTGTTCAGAAAAAGAAAGTAGCACAGCCTGCTTTGTTTACATGGGGTAACCGCTGCATTTCTGCTGTTTTTATTCTAAAAATCTAAATAATTCGTAATAAGGAATTATTCATGATAGCATGTTCATTATCACAATATATTGTATTACTGTATATCTGCACGTCCAATATCACATTATATGGAGACACTGCTGCACAAACGACAGCCACACTATTTCTCACGGACACTCGACTTGAACTCATCAGCTCAGAGATGGGCTGCTGAGCATCGATTTCTTCCATGTCGCCTCTTCTTGTGAAGATCTCTAAAGTGTGAGTGTGTTTAAAGCACCTCAGAGGACAGTTGTTTTGTTTTGTTTTGTTTTGTTGTTTTTTTTCCTCAGAGGACAGTTTTACTGCTCAGAGGTTGCACATTCAGAGCTCGGCTGACTGTAGTGCAGTTTAGTATCAGAAGTTTCTCTTAAACTACCTTTGGATGAAGTAAAATACACACAAACGGGTCAGCAGTTGACGTACAGTAAGAGTGCAGAGCTATCAAATTAGCAAGTCAGATCATTTGATGTTTATTTAATGAGAAAAGTTTGAGTTCATATTGAGATCATTGATCGCAGACAAATTCCTGGCAAATCTGACCACAATTTGAGACATTATTGAGAAGCTCCAGAAGAAAAATATTTCTGCTAACTAGTCTTTTAAGCAGCATTCTCCATTGCTCTCCACTCATTCTCACTCAAGTACATTTTTAAAGCATGTGCGAGACAGTCAAACACGTCCGTCTAGTGCGTGTTTACATTGAAAAACAATGGAAAGTCACGTTGCATGATTTATATTATCTTATCCTCTTATATTTTGTGCCTGAAAGGGAAACTCGTACAAATGCATATGCAATAATTTCCTAAACTGTGCCTTTTCATATCTAACTTTTCACTGCGTGTCTTTAGTATATCCTGACAGCTGTTAGTAAATCTGTCCCTTAATATCTCAAATACATTTGTGATTTCGTTTGTGACTTTTCCAAGTGCACTTGTCATTTGTTTTTGGATTTTTCCACTCTTACACTCTAAAAAAACGATGTTCTTCCTTAATATTTTTGTCTTGTTTTTCCAGTACAAATATATAAACATTCTTAAATCAAGATACATTTACTTGAGAAGCAAAATGACAAAAAGGATATCGAGTCTTGCTTTCTGATAAATGTATCACAAGAAAAAAATTAACTTAATTTGAAAGAAAAACAAGATTATTTGCAAATATTTGTTCTTGTTTTAAGCAAAAGCTCATTTAATTTGTTTTTGGGTTTTTTTTCCAGAAAACAAGACTTAAAGGGATAGTTCACCCAAAAAAGAAAATTATGATTTACTCGCCTTCAAGTCATCCTAGGTGTATATGACTATCTTCTTTCAGACGAACACAATTGGAGATATATTTAACCCTTGTGCGGTCTTCGGGGTCTTTTTGACCCGCAAATGATGTTGGTCAAATAAAAAAAAAATGTTCTCTTTGTCCAAATGGCATGAGACTTTGTAAGGATGGTTAACACTTTTAAGATCTACAAGTAAAAATAAAATTGAAGTGATATCATGTTTTAATGTTAGTGTAAAAAAAAACGTTACGTTAGTGGTCTTCAACAAAATGTAATTTTGTAACAATATAATATATTTTTAAAAAACCAATGTAATTTTATTCTGTTTATTAATGTTTTTTCTCAACAGTTGTGCAGTTTTTGGAGGATTCGTGATATCTTTTAAATTTATATAAATAAATTAAAAAAATATTTTTTGAAATAGATTTTTATGCATGAACAGCTTTTTATGTAAAATTCACTTTATAAAAGGCCCAGATTTCTAACTTTCATTCATGTGGATAACATGGATAATTTGAATCCAACTGAAAAAAACTTGTGAAAAGACATCTTTCAGTCATTCAAACAGCACATAGCAAATAGTGGAGCTCTGCAGCCATCTACTGGTAAAAGTGATAGTTTTTTTACTTTTAAAACTGCATTTTTCAAAAGATGGGCAAAAATCTTACACTAAACCATGTTAAATTATCCATGTTATCCACATGAATGAAAGTTAGAAATCTGGGCCTTTTATAAAGTGAATTTTACATAAAAAGCTGCTTTTGCATAAAAACCTATTTAAAATAATATTTTTTATTTTATTTATATAAATTTAAAAGATATCACGAATCCTTCAAAAACTGCACAAATGTTGAGTAAAAACATTAATAAACAGAATAAAATTACATTGGTTTTTAAAAAATATATTATATTGTTACAAAATTGCATTTTGTTGCCGGGGTCCAAACCACGAGTGTAGTCCCTTAAACGAAGACCGCACAAGGGTTAAAAATATTCTGGCTCTTCCAAGCTTTATAATGGTATTGAATGGGGGGCGAGATATTGAAGTCCCCAAAAAAGTGCATCCATCCATCATAAAAGTAATCCACAAAAGTAACCGGCTTCAAGGGGTTAATAAAGGCCTTCTGAAGTGAAGCGATGGGTTTTTGTAAGAAAAATATCCATATTTAAAACTTTATAAACTGAAACACCTAGCTTCCGGCAGATGACCGTACGCAAGTCGACTTGGGTCAAAAAGTTACTCTTTTGGCATAAGTCGACTTGCATAGGCCGTCTGCCAGAAGCCAGTTATTCACTACCATTCACTGGGGAAACATGGGATATTTTATTTTTTTTATTTTTGGGTGAACTATCACTTTAATATCTTAAGTAATTTGGCTTCTCAAGTAAATGTGTCTTGATTTTAGAATGTTTAGATATTTGTACTGGAAAACAAGTCAAAGAAAGTCATCTTTTTTTGCAGTGTACCTTTGTTTTATTATGTCTGAATGTGGTTATTTTTGATGATAAAGTGCTGCCGGTTCATTAAACTCTCACTCTGTAGTTTTGAGGTCATTGTCTGTAGCGTCAGTTCAAAGACATCCCCGCAGACGGCTTTTATTGAAGTTAAGATGTCCACGACTTTCTCATGACCTCACTTCTGGACCCTTTCTGAACAAAGAACAAAGGTTTACGTCAACTTGTCCACCTTTGAGAGCATCGTGGCAGGAGCTGGAGAGAGAGAGAGTAGGTTAAAGAATTAAAGCGAGAGCGGTTCTCTCCTGTCATTCTCTCTGTCGAGATGCGAATCCGTGCTGCGCCAGCACACACACACGCACAAGCAAGCCGCTGACTTGGGAAAATCAGCGAGAGGAGGGTGCAAAATCCCTCTTTATCGAAAATTGGCTCTCCCAGTGAACAGCCCTCTAACAGAAATCCAGTGGGGTTTCCAAGGAAACCGTTCCACGGATCTGAAACTGTGAGCAAAGCCGGAGATGAATAGCTGATTTGTAGGACACACAACAATAGCGGTGCAAGGCATAATTGTACGATAATGAACACAAATCAGGGAGAAAAGAAACAAGTAAGTGGTCAGGTGATTAATGTCCAGTGAGGCGTGAACATCAGGTGTGTGATGCTATGTTGTTGTTCTAGTCCACTGAAGCCATCACTGATTCACAATATACAGTAGAGGCCAAAAGTGATGTCCGGAGGGGATTTTTGTTTTTAATGACACTAAGTTTGATTAAACCATTCAACCATCCATTCAGAAACGTCCAGTTTCAATCTCCATCAGTGTCGACTCCGGTTTGAACAATGTAAGGCTGAACACCGTTACTGACAATCCTCATTTTGGCTGCGTGAGATTCTCCAGCTTTGTTGTTGTTGAGTTGTTAAAGCTCCGCCCTCTTCTGGAAAGGGGGCGGGAGCAGCAGCTCATTTGCATTTAAAGGGACACACACAAAAACGGCGTGTTTTTGCTCACACCCAAATAGGGGCAAATTTGACAAGCTATAATAAATGATCTGTGGGGGATTTTGAGCTGAAACTTCACACACACATTCTGGGATACAGAATGACACAAAGAGTGATTGATTAAATGTGTGTGAATTACCTGAATCTGTGCGTCTCTCAACAGTGTTCGGCAGTCTTTGCTTCTTTAAGTAATTGTGACTTTTTATCTCACAATTCTGACTTTTTTCTCGCAATTCTGACTTCTTTTTTGCTCAGATTTGTGAGATATAAACTCGCAATTGCATGTTATAAAGTCAGAATTGCGAGATATAAACTTGCAATTCTGAGAAAAAAGTCAGAATAGCAAGAAAAAAAGTCAGAATTGCAAGTTTATATGCTTCAATTGTCAGTTTATAACTCACAATTCTGACTTATTTCTCGCAATTCTGATTTTTCTCTCGCAATTCTGACTTATTTCTCGCAATTCTGATTTTTCTCTCACAATTCTGACTTTTTTCTTGCAATTCTGACATTATAACTCACAATTCTGACTTTGTTCTTGCAATTCTGACTTTATAACTCACAATTCTGACTTTATTTCTTGCAATTCTGATTTTTCTCTCACAATTCTGACTTTTTTCTTGAAATTCTGACTTTATAACTCACAATTCTGACTTTATTTCTTGCAATTCTGATTTTTCTCTCGCAATTCTGACTTTTTTCTTGCAATTCTGACTTTATAACTCACAATTCTGACTTTATTTCTTGCAATTCTGATTTTTCTCTCGCAATTCTGACTTTTTTCTTGCAATTCTGACATTATAACTCACAATTCTGACTTTTTTCTTGCAATTCTGACTTTATAACTCACAATTCTGACTTTATTTCTTGCAATTCAGATTTTTCTCTCACAATTCTGACTTTTTTCTTGCAATTCTGACTTTATAACTCACAATTCTGACTTTATTTCTTGCAATTCTGACTTTATTTCTTGCAATTCTGATTTTTCTCTCGCAATTCGGACTTTTTTCTTGCAATTCTGACATTATAACTCACAATTCTGACTTTATTTCTTGCAATTGTGAGTTTACAGGCTGTAAGGACCTTTGAAATCAATTGGCGAAGTGATACATAACTGTAATCTGGTCAAAACCTGCTTTGAACTGCTTTAGCTGTGCGTTTACTGGAAAATAATGGCACAATGTTCATCAACCAATCAAAATCAAGCATTCAACAGCCCCATAGTATGGTACAAACATAAATTTCAGTCTCATTCATTATAAACAACATTTATTATAAACAGAAAGCCTAAACCTAGAGCTTAAAAGAGTGTATTGATTTCACTATGTTTAACAGATTCCTGAAAAAGGAGTTTCCTCCACAATTCGTCATCTTTAAAACCAGAACTGACCCGAAATGAAGCTCCGCAGCTTCAAACAGGGCACACGCCGGGTCTGATAGCATATCTCTGAACATAAGAAGCCCTCTCTCCTGATGGAGGGTAATTGCCTTACTGTGTAACATGTCCCGGAGCCTTTAAACTCAGGCAAACTGCTGGAAGTTTTTATGGCTGGAGGTAATTGGTTCCAGGCGGCGCTGGGAAACCGAGAGTTGAAGGCCTTTGGGCTGGACGAGCCCCTGCAGGTTCGTCTTTTGTCTGCGTGCCCCGAAATCAAGCGTTTTACCTTCTGTTCTATCAGGGCATCCGTCCCAGCACCTCATCGAGAAACAACCATCCCCGTTACTCCCTAAATAGAGCAGATATCTGCGCCGAACATGTGGTTGTGTTTTAATCATTGTTTATAGTTTGATTGATGTAGCGTCAAGGCCAAAGTTGGACCTGCTGTCTTTTGTTGTTTGTCAAGTTGTTGTGTAATCTAAGTTCAGTTCCAGAATCTAGTGAGCTGCCTTGCTGTCTGCTGTCTACATAGGCTGCATCCTGACTGAAATGGACAGAGTTTGTAGTTATTATGTTGCTCGGCTAATGGCACAATAATCTAATTATCTTGAAACTGTACAGAACATGCAAATGTTGGCTAGAATAGTCCATTCTCGGTTAGAGTGAATTGTTTTATGTATACTTTCTGATATATATTTTCAATATTGATAATAATCAAAATAAATGTTTATTGAGCAGCAAATAAGCATATTAGAATGATTTCTGAAGGATCATGTGACACTGAAGACTGGAGTAATGATGCTGAAAATTCAGCTTTAATCACAGAAATAAATTACATTTTACAATCTATTCACATAGAATATAGTTATTTTAAATTGTAATAATATTTCATAATTTTTTACTGTTTTTACTGTATTTTATAAATAAATGCAGCCTTGCTGAGCAGAAGAGACTTCTTTCAAAAACATAAAAAATCTTTTGAACAGTAGTTTACTTCCGCTTCTGGTACAGTCAAGTGCATTGCACTGTTTGATAAAGCATTGCACGCTGTATTCTGTGTTTGTATATTGCAGGTCATCCTGTCAGTCCATGCATACAGAAATTGTGCATACTATGCACCGTTTACATATTATATGCTGTTAAAATAGTAATAGTTGCATGTTAGGATGCTACTCTAAACATAGACACTTTTGTTGCAATACATATTTGAACAGCGACTGTTGTAAAGTGGTTTTTTCTAGGTGAGCAGCTCACTATGGTTTTGAAAGAGAGCAAGTGTCTGGAAGTGTCAGATTGAGAAAGGATGTTTGTGTGTGTGTGTGTATGTGTAAGAGAGAGAGAAAGATTCTGACTTAGTCTCAGCAGGTTAAAGCGTTCCGCAAAGCTTCCCTCACTGACATACACCAGGTGTGACAGATAAGCACTCCCTCTCATCCCTGTAGTTTCAACAAGGTTAGTTTAAAATTCCTGATCTTACTTTGATCGGTTCGGCATTGCACACTAATCTAAAGCAGAAAAAGTGTGTTACTTTGTAATCTTTCATCAGAATGTAATTCATAAAACAGAAAGAAACAAAGGCTACGTTCACACTGTCAGTTTTGGGACTGACAAATACAAAGTTCTGTCATGAAACTCTAGATGGCGCAGGCTAATAGGCCCTTAACTCAACCTGCTTGCAAGGGCTTTTGCACCCCTAAATTTCCACCCAGCCCCCCTAAAAATTTGTGATTAACTTCATAATATGTACACTAATTTGTGATTACCTTAGACCCATTTAAACTCATAAGAAACCGTCTTTCTTCAGTCGGTAGCAGCTCAGTGTCAGAATCAGAGGACGATGTGTGTGCATTTATTGATAGATTGTTATGATATCTGCATCTGTGTAGTTCTTTGTCATAAATGCAGTTTACATAATATGATGCGGGAGCAATTTAAGACGGTTTCTCAGCCACGGTAAAAGCTGGGTTTATTTATTTATTATTAATTTACTTTCAATTAACTGATATGAGACTTTGTGGCGTCATACTTCAGTGCCATAAATTGGCTAAAATTTGTTATAATATTCCTTTTGTATTAAAGGTGCCATCAAACGTTTTTTCACAAGATGTAATATAAGTCTAAGGTGTCCCCTGAATGTGTCTGTGAAGTTTCTTTTTTTTACAAGAAAATTTTTTTTAATTTAATTTTTTTTTAATTAATTTTTTTAACTGCCTATTTTGGGGCATAATTAGAAATGCGCTGATTCAGGTTGCGGTCCCTTTAAATGCTCATGCTCCCCTCCCCCGGAGCTCGCGCTTGCCTTAAACAGCATAAACAAAGTTTACACAGCTAATATAACCCTCAAAATGGATCTTTACAAAGTGTTCGTCATGCATACTGCATGCATGCGTCGGATTATGTGAGTATTGTATACTGTTATATTGTTTACATTTGATTCTGAATGAGTTTGAGGCTGTGCTCCGTGGCTAACGGCTAATGCTACACTGTTAGAGAGATTTATAAAGAATGAAGATGTGTTTATGCATTATACAGACTGCAAGTGTTTAATAATGAAAATAGCGACGGCTCTTGTCTCCATGAATACAGTAAGAAACGATGGTAACTTTAACCACATTTAACAGTACATTAGCAACATGCTAACGAAACATTTAGAAAGACAATTTACAAATATCACTAAAAATATCATGTAATCATGGATCATGTCAGTTATTATCGCTCCATCTGCCATTTGTCGCTATTGTTCTTGCTTGCTTACCTAGTCTGATGATTCAACTGTGCACAAATCCAGACGTTAATACTGGCTGCCCTTGTGTAATGCCTTGAACATGGGCTGGCATATGCAAATATTGGGGGCGTACATATTAATGATCCCGACTGTTACGTAACAGTCAGTGTTATGTTGAGATTCGCCTGTTCTTCGGAGGTCTTTTAAACAAATGAGATTTACATAAGAAGGAGGAAACAATGGTGTTTGAGACTCACTGTATGTCATTTCCATGTACTGAACTCTTGTTATTCAACTATGCCAAGGTAAATTCAATTTTTAATTCGAGGGCACCTTTAAATCCAAAAGGAAAGAATGAGCTAATAAGTGGTCCTCTGCAGCCATCTAATGGTTATAGTGGTAATTTCATGTCATTTTCATGTTAAAAGTGTTTGTTTTCCACCAAAATATTTTTAAAATATTTTACCCACATATTGCCAATCTAGACAAAATAAAGTTTGTCTATATTTTTAATGAATATTAATGAATATTAGCTGAAATTGAAGGGTTAGTTCACCCAAAAATGAAAATTCTGTCATTTATTACTCTCCGTCATGTCATTCCACACCCGTAAGACCTTCATTTATCTTCAGAACACAAATTAAGATATTTTTATTAAAATCCGATGGCTCAGTGAGGCCTCGATTAACAGCAAGATAATTAACATATCAGATGCCCAGAAAGCTACTAAAGACATATTTAAATCAGTTCATGTGACTACAGTGGTTCATCCTTAATGTTATGAAGTGACGTAAATACTTTTTGATAATAAATAACAACTTTATTCAACAATATCTAGTGATGGGCGATTTCAAAACAATGCTTCATGAAGCTTTGAAGCTTTACAAATCTTTTGTTTCGAATCAGTGGTTCGGAGCGTGAATCAAACTGCCAAAGTCACATGACTTCAGTAAATGAGGCTTCATTAAGTCATAAGTGTTTCGAAATTTCAGTGTTTCACCACTGGGGGGCATGACTCTGTAGTCCACTCTAGTCACATGAACAGTTTTAAATACGTCTTTAGTAGCTTTCTGGGCATCTGAAAGTGTTAATTATCTTGCTGTTAATTGAGGCCTCACTGAGCCATCGGATTTCATCAAAAATATCTTAATTTGTGGATGAAGGATGAAAGAAGGTCAACATGAAGGTGAGTAATTAATGATAGAATTTTCATTTTTGGGTGAACTAACCCTTCAATATTCAGGGACTGACTAGATAGGTGATGTAGAACGTACTGCATTGTTCATGCCTACCCTAGCATACAAACAATGTATTATTAATACAACCCTAACCCTAACCAAATTTTGAAATCCTAGAATCGCCCCTGTGTACAGGAGAGCAAATGAACCCAGAATATAAATGCAACGTGCAGTTTCTCAAAAGCGTTTTTTCACAGAAAACCATTATAAAGAAAACGCTTAACCATTTACCACGTAGCGCTCATATTCTGGGCTCATCTGCTCGCCCGTGCTCGCTCATCAATAAGTCGTATACTGAGTTTGATCTTAATATCACTGTTTTAGTACATTAAAGCACTTTAAGTGTTTTTCACGTTAAGCGTTTTAGAATGCCCTGCTGTTTTTAGTGATTGAAATACCGCAGCAGGTGCTGGATATGGATCACAAGTGCCATATTTTTCACATATTTTTGTTTTTCTTCTTTTGAGAGGTGATCTAAATATTCGTGGCTTGAAACATCCTTTGCCGGAGGTCTATGGATGTTTTGCCCTCCAGGTCTCCACGCCAGTCATGTGACTGAAAACTATGAATTGATGGTTTGAAAGGTTTGGAATGCAGCTTTGAAAGTTTGCTTTTCCCCCATTCAGTAGATTGAGCTGTATTTGCGTGATCTTGTCACCAAGATGACCGTCGAGAGGATTGTGTTGCTTTTAGGCGACTTTGATTCTGCTGAAGAAAGTTGTTTGTGGCTAATGGGCTTCCCATTGAGCGTGTAATTCTGGGAGACAGCCTTTGTCTCTCGAGTCCCAGCTGAACATGCGCCTGCCGCAAGGAGATTTCGACAAGGCCTCAGCATATTTTTTACGGATTTTGCGAGAGATCAGCGTCTCTGCTAAGATTTCGACTTGAGAGGCTTCACGGGTTTTGTTCTCGGCAGACAACACATTACATGGCAGAGCGCTTTCTGCACCGCATGCTCTTCTCAATGGCTCTGAAATGGGATGCAGTGATATCACACAACTTTGCCATATGTTTTGAGGATAAGAGCTGTGTTTACTTATCTAATCGCTGTTTAATATAAAATAAAGCAGTAAGACATAGGAGGCCATGTGTATCAGTAATTATACCATAATTAAAGAAACAATGAAGATTTCTGGTGGTAATTTTATTATGTGCTTTTGTCATTTTTATTAGTTTTTGCTTTTTATATGTTATTTTTATATATATTTCCAACTTGTCAAATGCCTTATGGGAGGAACAAATCGACATTTACATGATTACATGCAGCAGATTTCAATTTTAAACATATTAAACATGATGCTTCCCATCACGATCAGCCACAAGACATGCAAAAACGAATGTTTTTGTCAAACCTGGCATGAGGAACCATTTTTGATGCTTCAAACTTGGCTCATCCAATCAGATTTTAGCATTGCATCTTCTCTCTTTTCCTTCACAGGCGGCGTCCTCAGCCCTCAGCAGCTTGGGTCACGTCTACACGGCCATCGGCGACTATCCCAACGCCCTGGCCAGCCACAAGCAGTGCGTCCTGTTGGCCAAACAGTCCAAGGACCAGCTGTCCGAGGCCCGTGAGCTGGGCAACATGGGAGCCGTCTACATCGCGATGGGTGACTTCGACAACGCCGTGCAGTGCCACGAACAGCACCTGAGCATCGCCAAGAGCCTCGGCAACAAGCGCGAGGAGGCACGCGCCTACAGCAACCTGGGTAGCGCTTACCACTATCGGCGTAACTTCGACAAGGCCATGTCCTACCACACACACGTGCTGGAGCTCGCACAGGAGCTGGAGGAGAAGAGCATCGAGATGAGGGCGTACGCAGGGCTGGGACACGCCGCCCGATGCATGCAGGACCTGGAGAGGGCGAAGCAGTACCATGAGCAGCAGCTCAGCATTGCAGAAGGCCTGAAGGACCGCGCCGCCGAGGGCAGGGCTTCATCCAACCTGGGTGAGCATTGGCTAAAATTGTTCACAAAATTTAGTTTTATGTGCTTCTGTCATTTTATAAGTTTTACATATTTCTAAATAGCTTTTTATTTCAGTAATTTATTTTTTGCTTTTGTCATTTTTATTAACTTTTTTGTTTCTATATAGCTTTATTTTTACTAATTTATTTCAATAATTTGTCAAGTTGTTGCCAAGTTTTCATTGGCAAAATTGAGCAAAAACAGTAAAAATTGACAGTTGTGTTTAATTCATATAATCAACTTAAACTGTTGTATAAAATGAATATCACATTTTGCAATCTTGCTGATATTCGAGAAAATATCACTCTTGTTTGTGTGATATTGCTTAACTATATTATGTTATAAATAGGGGTGTATAAATAGATCTCGCGAGACTAAAATGTGACGAGATTTTTCATCGAGGCGAAAAGTAGTCTTGTGATGTTGCCATGACAGAGTGTTAGGATGATTAGGAAAGAATGTGCCACCGCTACGTTTACATTACGCCTCCACTGTCCTTTTGCTTTGTGTTTAAATAAAAAACATTTAATTCAGTTGGATAACGGTCGCTGCCGCTCCATATTCACAGAGTACGTGCAATTGCGAAAGTGAAAGTAAACGCGAGCGCGCATTCAAACGCGATTTCAGCGGTTAATAGTTGTTTAATACATTAATGTTAATAAATGAGACCTTACTGTAAAGTGTTAACATTTTTATTTATACTGTTTTTATTTCTATGATCAGTTTGTGGAAAGGAGTTCAGTTAGGAGGTCAAAAGTTGTAGAAGCTCATAAATCATGTACAGTAAGGTCTGAAGAGACTGAAATCATACAGGAGAGAAGTCAGTCAGTTGAGTTAGTGGCAAAATCTTTTACAGTGCTAATGTTGTCTTTTACTGCATATGATAATTCATACTCAGAAAGTAGAACTGAAATGACATTCATTCAAGATGATTAGTTAAAACATTTCAAATACACCTGCAGAATATTTTTCTAGTCATGTATTTCGCCAGTGAGGATTTCTTAAAAATAGTGTGTAAAAATCTTGTCTCGTCTCGTGAACTCAATCTCGAGTCTCGTCTCATCTCATGAGATACCCGTCTCGTCACACCACCTAGTTATAAATGTAATGTTTGTGGGACTTGAACCTGGATCCGCCGGCATGGGAGTTGGGCACTCTAACAAGAAGGCTAAAGACCGCAGCCCTAGAACGCCTCTTAAGATCAGGGGAGTGAGGTTTACATGCACTGTCTGTTACATTCACCCCACTAAACCTCATTCCCATCCGGGTCGCGGCACCAACGTAACCCCTTCTGTTTGAACCGCTCGCTCTAAGCGAGACTCGAACCCAGGTCTGTCAGCATAGGCGGCGTGCGCTCTAACAAGGAGGCTAAAGACCGCAGTCTCTAGCATCAGTCACTAGAACGCCTCTTAAGATCAGGGGAGTGAGGTTTACATGCACATTCTGTTACACTCACCCCCCTAAACCTCACTCCCATCTAGGTCACGGCACCATTATAACCCTTCCTGTTTGAACCACCCGCTCTAAGCGGGACTCAATCCCGGGTCCACCAGCACAGGAGTCGGGCACTCTAACAAGGAGGCTAAAGACCGCAGTCTCTAGCATCAGTCACTAGAACGCCTCTTAAGATCAGGGGAGTGAGGTTTACATGCACATTCTGTTACACTCACCCCCCTAAACCTCACTCCCATCTGGGTCACGGCACCATTATAACCCTTCCTGTTTGAACCACCTGCTCTAAGCGGGACTCAATCCCGGGTCCACCAGCACAGGAGTCGGGCACTCTAACAAGGAGGCTAAAGACCGCAGTCTCTAGCATCAGTCACTAGAACGCCTCTTAAGATCAGGGGAGTGAGGTTTACATGCACATTCTGTTACACTCACCCCCCTAAACCTCACTCCCATCCGGGTCACGGCACCATTATAACCCTTCCTGTTTGAACCACCCGCTCTAAGCGGGACTCAAACCTGGGTCCACCAGCACAGGAGTCGGGCACTCTAACAAGGAGGCTAAAGACCGCAGTCTCTAGCATCAGTCACTAGAACGCCTCTTAAGATCGGGGAGTGAGGTTTACATGCACATTCTGTTACACTCACCCCCCTAAACCTCACTCCCATCCGGGTCACGGCACCATTATAACCCTTCCTGTTTGAACCACCCGCTCTAAGCGGATCTCAAACCCGGGTCCACCAGCACAGGAGTCGGGCACTCTAACAAGGAGGCTAAAGACCGCAGTCTCTAGCTTCAGTCGTGGCTCAAAAACTACAGAAAAAAAAAAGTCATTTTGGTGCATCACTGCTTATGGAAATACGAGACCAGCTTAAACCAGCTAAAACTGTCAACAAACCAGCTTAGACTGGATTAATATGGCCATTTTCAACAGGAAATTATTTCATAGCGTGGCATTGAACAAATTTAAGTTGTTTTTGCTGAATAAATGACAAATTTTCATTTTAGGTGAACTATTCCTTTAATTAAACATAAAGCTGGCAGAAATGAAAATTGAAAGCCTACCCAAAAAAAATAAATTAAGGCCAATACATAATGTTATTAGCTTGAAATATACAGTCATGATTGCTTTTGCGCATTACATTTGTCTAGTTATTAAAATCAACAGCGTGGATGAATATTTATTGTTCTATTTCCAGTTTAGTGCCTCGATGACTCAGTCATCTAGAACGAGTCCCTTCCTTCCGCAGCAGGGGTCTGCGACGGCACTAAACCATCGGTGTGCAAGACGTACGCTGGATAAATTGGAGCCGTCGAAACCAAGTGTTTCAAAGCACGTCTAATCTCTCACTCTGACTTTTATTGCTCCAATCTCATGTTCCCTCCCTCCATCAATCTGATCCGAAACTCTCTGTGCTCCCAGATAAATAAATAGATGAACTCCCAAAAGAAAAATGTTGCCACAGGACTGTTAATATCAGGATTACAGTAGAGAGCGCTGGATAGTGAACATTTTAGGAGTGAAATTAGGTGTTTTGTATTAGATTTGTATATATTTTGAAGAAAATGTGAGTGCAAAGCTCTCCACAATGATGCATGGTTTATTTAGCCCATTTTATCATCAGTCAGCAATGTTATTAGTGGCCACGAACTGAAGATGTTTAGGCACCTATTGGATCCATTAGTGTTCTTCTTCTTCTTCCTCCTCCTCCTTCCGCACGAGTCTATTATGGCAGTCCATAGAACCGCTTGCAGGAAAATGATGAAATTTGGCACACAGATAGAGGACAGTCTGAACATTCAACACTGCAAATTTAGAGTCTCTAATTCATTCCCTCTAGCGCCACCAACTGTCCAAATTTGCACTTACGTCTATGCCAATAACTTTAAAATAAAAACTTAAGGCCTAGAAACAAAATTCTGAATTTTCCAAAAAAACGTTTTCTAATTCAACCTAGAAGGTTCATCCGATTTTCACCAAAATTGGCTCAGATCATCTTTAGACTGTGCTGGCAAAAAAGTTATTAAAAGCTTTTTGATGTTATCAAATAACTCACCAACAGATTCAACGAAGAGCATTTCAAAATGGATGCAAGGCTATATCTCCGCAACTCTTTCGTGTATTGAGACAAATGTCAACACAAGCATGACCTGAGCCTACTTGCAGAGTTTCTGCACAGCGCCACTTACTGGTCAGAAGAAAAATGACTATAATTATGCACTAGACAGTGAACATTTTAGGAGTGAAATCAGGTGTTTTGTACTGGATTTGTATATGTTTTGAAGAAAATGTGAGTGCAAAACTCTCCACTATGATGCATGGTTTATTTAGCCCATTTTATCATCAGTCAGCAATGTTATTATAAGCCACAAACTGAAAGTGTTGAGGCACCTATTGGATCCATTAGTGTTCTTCTTATTATTCTTCCTTCTTCTTTTTCTGCTCTTGAGTCTATGGCAGCCCATAGTTATCTTCGCAACTCTGAGACAAAACTTGGTACATGTCATTACAAACATGATCTGAGCCAACTTGCAGAGTTTTAGCACAGCACCACATACTGGTCAGAAGAAAAATTACTATTGTCTTTTGATTCAATGCAGCATACCACGTCGAATGATACCCAGTTTTCCCATATCGACCATTTTGGGTGTCGGCCATCTTGAATTTTGTTGTAAAATGCTGTATTTTATGAACGCATTAGCATATCATTACGAAAATTGGTATGTGTCCTTTGAACTATGCCCTGAAGGTACTCAGAAAGTTTTAAGATGTGTGCGCTGATAGCCTCATGGGCACCGCTGGCATACAGCACCATTGCACTTCAAGCGAGTTCGAGTCCCATCTTGTAGACCTTTCCCAGTCCCGTCCCCCGCTCACTCTCCCACTTCGCTTCCTGTCTGCTCACTGTCCTATCATAATAAAGGCAAAAATGGCAAAAATAAACCTTTAAAAACAGTTTTGAGATGACGCCACCTTGTGGTCACAAATGATAATGAAATTTTTCAAAAATGCTAAACTTCCGCATATTGACACCAAACTTTGTAGAGTATGTGTCATTGTCACTTCACGCTGGCCACACCACATTAATTTGGTAACAGCGCCACCTAATGAGCAAAATTTATAAGCAATAAAATCATATTACTAGTGATTATATTCAAATTGTTCAGCTGTTCTGCCTAAAATAATTCTTAAAATGTCTTTAATTATTTATTGCTGCAGTTGCTTTTCTGTTTTGTTTTAGGTAACAATAACAACACTGTCTGTCAGGCAAAAATTGTTAGTCAAATAGCTTTTGAAAGTTATAATACAGGTCTTTTCGAGAAGCTGCATGATTTGAGGCGTTGTTCTTGTCATGTTATTCACTTGTCAATGTTTAATAATTGCGGTTAGGTTTTTGTTCAGATCTGTAACCATAAGGATTAGCTGTAGTGTTAGTTAAACACTACTTTTGCTACTTCTTGAAGTATTGATGAATTTGCATAGTAGCACAGGGAAGTCCATAGGGTGATATTTATGGCCTGTGTAGCTCTCGTGGAAATAAATGAAATCAATTTCTTTCCACTTTTGCGTACGGCTGTGATAAATTTGTATTGGAAGAGTGTACGATCAGGTGAGCTCATTTAAAATGGGGATATAAAAATTACTAGATTACTCCCAGCGTCTCTGAGGTTGTTACTTTGCGAACAGGTTTATTGTTTAGACCTAATGATGTAGGAGAGGTTGCACAGATGAGATGCACTAGCGGTGAGTAATGCATCCTCTGCAGACTCATGCTAAGCTTTTGAAAACGCAGAGCCGACGGAGCGGCTGCCGCCAACATCCCAGCGCTCTTTCAATCACTGGCCGGGCTCGCGGTGCAGGACAGGGAGCTGCTCGATTTGATCGATCAGAGTTATTAATAGCTGGAAGGGCTGAAAGAAAAGTTGTGCTTATAAAATTAACAATCTCATGCGGTGAGATACCTGGAAGTGCACATATTGATCTCGCTGTCAAAGTTGGAATCTGAGAATTTTTAAAGGTAAAGCAGACGTGTTTGATTAAAGGTTTAATATGTTTACTCATGGGCTGATTGAGCTCAACAAACATGTTTTATTAGCTACTGATGTCGATATCTATTACATGTACCTAATAGTCACATTAGTAGAAACCACAATAAAATCCCATTCATTTTCTCCATATTGATTTTTAATGGCAACAGATAATCCTTTTAATCATTCAACATAATTACTAATTTATTTGGATTGTTAGCACTCCCATAAAGCATTTCGAAAGAATAAAGTCTCTCTAAAACAACCTTAGTATTATTTGGATATTTAAAATGAAATATATAAAATGTATAATTTATTATTTAATAGTTTAGTATAAGTAGTATACTTTAAAATTTTGCAATAAATGTAATATTGAAAATAAACTATATTTAAAAAATTTTGTTTTACACAAATAGTCAGTGACTTTAAGTAAATAATTTTACATGATATTGTTTTATTTAATTATGGTCATTCACAGTGCATCATGGTAATAATTTCCTCATAAAACTTTGTTTTGTTTTCATGACTTGGTAATTTTTTTGTGTCTAATAAAAGTTTGTATAGTCATTTTTAAAAAATTTTTGAATTTATTGAGAAAATGAATTGGAGAAATATGGAATCAAGGCTACTGAAAAAGTGAGCAGTCATGCATTAAAAAAATAATTTTGTGATTTGTGTAATTTTTTTTAATATGCACAAACATGCATATTCATACACTCAAAAAAATGCTGGGTTGAAATCAACCCAAGTTGGTCTGAAAATGGACAAACCAAGCGATTAGGTTGTTTTGACCCAGCGATTGGGGTAGTTTTGACCCAGCGATTAGGTTGTTTTGACCCAGCGATTGGGGTAGTTTTGACCCAGCGATTAGGTTGTTTTGACCCAGCGATTGGGGTAGTTTTGACCCAGCGATTAGGTTGTTTTGACCCAGCGATTGGGGTAGTTTTGACCCAGCGATTAGGTTGTTTTGACCCAGCGATTGGGGTAGTTTTGACCCAGCGATTAGGTTGTTTTGACCCAGCGATTGGGGTAGTTTTGACCCAGCGATTAGGTTGTTTTGACCCAGTGATTGGGTTGTTTTGACCCAGCGATTATGTTGTTTTGACCCAGCGATTGGGTTGTTTTGACCCAGCAATTAGGTTGTTTTGACCCAGCGATTGAGAAAGTTTTAACCCAGCGATTATGTTGTTTTGACCCAGCGATTGGGATTATTTTGACCCAGCGATTGGGATGTTTTGACCCAGCGATTGGGGTAGTTTTGACCCAGCAATTAGGTTGTTTTGACCCAGCGATTGGGTTGTTTTGACCCAGCGATTGAGATTGTTTTAACCCAGCGATTATGTTGTTTTGACCCAGCGATTGGGTTGTTTTGACCCAGCGATTGAGATTGTTTTAACCCAGCGATTATGCTGTTTTGACCCAGCGATTGGGATTGTTTTGACCCAGCGATTGAGATTGTTTTAACCCAGTGATTGAGATTGTTTTAACCCAGTGATTATGTTGTTTTGACCCAGCGATTAGGTTGTTTTGACCCAGCGATTGGGTTGTTTTGACCCAGCAATTAAGATTGTTTTAACCCAGTGATTGTGTTGTTTTGACCCAGCGATTAGGTTATTTTGACCCAGCGATTGAGATTGTTTTAACACTGCGATTGGGGTTGTTTTGACCCAGCGATTGGGTTAAATATTTGCCCAATTTGCTGGGTAGTTTTATTTAGCTCAACTATTGTTTAAAAATGACTGTATTGCATGCTTAAAATGAACCCAAAATAGGTTGGAAATTAACATTTATTAATTAAAGTTTAATGAATAATAATTAAGCAATAAACATTTATTAAATTACTTATTAATAAATATTTACCTTTTGATTATTATTGTTGCCTCTAGTAATTATGTGTCTGATTTTTAATTTCCAACCTATTTTGGGTTCATTTTAATCCAGACATACAATCATTTTAAAACAACCCAATCTCTGAGTTTGTCCATTTTCAACCCAACTTGGGTTGTTTTTAGCCCAGCATTTTTTAGAGTGTAACCTGGCAAGCTTGACCACGGTGACAATATAATGATTATTATCACAGCATTTTCTATTATTATTTTAGCATTGATTACTGCAGTACTATTACTTATAGATAATGATCTGTAAGATCTAGTATGGATTGAAACACAAAGGTCTGTCCCTCTAGCACAGCCAAAACACGTTTCCTTCCTCTGCAGACCCAGAAAACACCTCCTTTCCCGCTCAGGTGGGATGCACGGAGTATCGCTTTAATGCTCTCAACTCATATTTTATTAAAACAGGTTTTGAGTTTAGTTGTTGTTGCGATATTTAAGCCCTGAGCAACGTGAATTTGATCCCCTGTTGTGATAGTGCTGAGTGGACGGTAACTGGAGGCTTTTTTCTCCTCGCCGAGAGCCGCAGGCCATAAACACACTTCACACCGCGGTTAGAAGCGTGAGAAGATGAGTATTCAGATGTGGACAGTGTGCGTAGGGCTTGAGCTGTAGGTTTGTGTGTGTGAAAGGTTAGCGGTGTGTGTGTTTCTGTTGGGTTAGCGGTGTCTGGGTTGTGTGTTATTAGGGTTTCAG